>NW_027189809.1:45589-86403 GCF_040958095.1 Procambarus clarkii | reverse complement strand
GGCACACTGTCATAGCCAGGATGGGGTGTGGGCACGCTGTCATAGCCAGGCTGGGGTGTGGGACACACTGTCATAGCCAGGCTGGGGTGTGGGGCACGCTGTCATAGCCAGGCTAGGGGATGGGACACAATGTCATATCCAGGCTGGGGTGGGACACACTGTCATAGCCAGGCTGGGGTGTGGGCACGCTGTCATAGACAGGCTGGGGTGTGTAAACGCTGTCATAGCCAGGCTGGGGTGTGGGGCACACTGAAATAGCCAGGCTGGGGTGGGACACACTGTCATAGCTAGGCTGGGGTGTGGGCACGCTGTCATAGCCAGGCTGGGGTGTTGGGCTCACTGTCATAACCAGGCTGGGGTGTGGGGCACGCTGTTACATCAAGGCTGGGGTGGGACACACTGTCATAGCCAGGCTGAGGTGTGGGCACGGTGTCATAGCCAGGCTGGGGTGTGGGGCACACTGTCATAACCAGGCTGGGGTGTAGGGCACGCTCTCATAGCCAGGCTGGGGTGTGAGGCACGCTGTCATAGCCAAGCTGGGGTGTGGGACACACTGT
Source organism: Procambarus clarkii (assembly GCF_040958095.1). NCBI lineage: Eukaryota > Metazoa > Arthropoda > Malacostraca > Decapoda > Cambaridae > Procambarus > Procambarus clarkii. The sequence goes on along the minus strand of NW_027189809.1, from coordinate 85,846 downwards.
CATAGCCAGGCTGGGGTGTTGGGCATACTGTCATAGACAGGCTGGGGTGTGGGGCACGCTGCCATAGCCAGGCTGGGGTGTGGAGCACGCTGTCATGGCCAGTCTGGGGTGTGGGGCACGCTGCCATAGCCAGGCTGGGGTGTGGGACACACTGTCATAGCCAGGCTGGGGTTTGGGGCACACTGTCATAGCCATGCTGGAGTGTGGAGCACGCTGTCAAAGCCAGGCTGTGGTGTAGGGCACACTGTCATAGCCAAGCTGGGGTGTGGGGCACACTGTCATTGCCAGGCTAGGGTGTGGGCACATTGTCATAGCCAGGCTGGGGTGTGGGGCACGGTGTCATAACCCAGGCTGGGGTGTGGGGTACGCTGTCATAACCAGGCTGGGGTGTGGGGCACGCTGAAATAGCCAGGCTGGGGTGTTGGGCACACTGTTATAGCCAGGCTGGGGAGTGGGGCTCACTGTCATAGCCAGGCTGGGGTGTGGGGCACGCTGTCATAGCCAGGCTGGGGTGTGGGACACACTGTCATGGCCAGGCTGGGGTGTAGGGTACACTGTCATAGCCAGGCTAGGGTGTGGGGCACACTGTCATAGCCAGGCTGGGGTGTGGGACACATTGTCATGGCCAGGCTGGGGTGTAGGACACACTGTCATAACCAGGCTGGGGTGTGGGGCACACTCTCATAGCCAGGCTGGGGTGTTGGGCACGCTGTCATGGCCAGGCTGGGGTGTGGGGCACACTGTCATAGCCAGTCTGGGGTGTGGGGCACGCTGTCATGGCCAGGCTGGGGTGTGGGGCACACTGTCATAGCCTGGCTGGGGTGTGGGGCACGTTGTCATAGCCAGGCTGGGGTGTGGGGCACACTGTCATAGCCAGGCTGGGGTGTGGGGTACACTGTCTTAGCAAGGCTGGGGTGTAGGGCACGCTGTCTTAGCCAGGCTGGGGTGTGGGATACACTGTCATAGCCAGGCTGGGGTGTGGGGCACACTGTCATAGCCAGGCTGGGGTGTGGGGCACACTGTCATAGTCAGGCAGGGATGTGGGACACAATGTCATATCCAGGCTGGTGTGGGACACACTGTCATAGCCAGGCTGGGGTGTGGGCACGCTGTCATAGCCAGGCTGGGGTGTGGACACGCTGTCATAGCCAGGCTGGGGTGTGGGGCACGCTGTAGTGGCCAGGCTGGGGTGTGGAGCACACTGTCATAGCCAGTCTGGGGTGTGGGGCACACTGTCATAGCCAGGATGGGGTGTGGGGCACGCTGTCATGGCCAAGCTGGGGTGTTGGTCACACTGTCATAGCCAGGCTGGGGTGTGGGGCACACTGTCATAGCCAGGCTGGGGTGTGGGGCACGCTGTCATAGCCAGGCTGGGTTGTGGGGCACACTGTTATAGCCAGGCTGGGGTATGGGGCACACTGTCATAGCCAGGCTTGGGTGTGGGGCAGGCTGTCATGGTCAGGCTGGGGTGTGGGGCAGGCTGTCATATCCAGGCTGGGGTATGGGGCACACTGTCATAGCCAGGCTGGGGTGTGGGGCACACTGTCATAGCCAGGCTGGGGTGTGGGGTACGATGTCATGGCCAGGCTGGAGTATGGGGCACACTGTCATAGCCAGGCTGGGGTGTGGGGCACACTGTCATAGCCAGGCTGGGGTGTGGGGCACGCTGTCATAGCCAGGCTGGAGTGTGGGGTACACTGTCATAGCCAGGCTGGGGTGTGGGGTACACTGTCATAGCCAGGCTGGGGTGTGGGGCACACTGTCATAGCCAGGCTGGGGAGTGGAGCACGCTGTCATAGCCAGGCTGGGGTGTGGGGCACACTGTCATAGACAGGCTGGGGTGTGGGGCACGCTGCCATAGCCAGGCTAGGGTGTGGGGCACGCTGTCATAGCCAGGCTGGGGTGTGGGGTACGCTGTCATAGCCAGGCTGGGGGGTGGAGAACACTGTCATGGCCAGGCTGGGGTGTGGAGCACACTGTCATAGCCAAGCTGGGGGTGTGGAGCACACTGTCATAGCCAGGCTGGGGTGTGACACACTGTCATAGCCAGGCTGGGGTGTGGAACACACTGTCATAGCCAGGCTGGGGTTGGGCACACTGTCATATCCAGGCTGGGGTGTGGGGCACACTGTCATAGACAGGATGGGGTATGGGCACGCTGTCATAGCCAGGCTGGGGTGTGGGACACACAGCTATAGCCAGGCTGGGGTGTGGGCACGCTGTCATAGCCAGGCTGGGGTGTGGAAACGCTGTCATACCCAGGCTGGGGTGTGGGGCACATTGTCATAGCCAGGCTGGGGTGGGACACACTGTCATAGCTATGCTGGGGTGTGGGCACGGTGTCATAGCCAGGCTGGGGTGTGGGGCACACTGTCATAACCAGGCTGGGGTGTGGGGCACGCTCTCGTAGCCAGGCTGGGGTGTGAGGCACGCTGTCATAGACAGGCTGGGGTATGGTGCACGCTGTCATACCCAGGCTGGGGTGTGGGGCACATTGTCATAGCCAAGCTGGGGTTGGGCACACTGCCATTGCCAGGCTGGGGTGTGGGGCACACTGTCATAGCCAGGATGGGGTGTGGGCACGCTGTCATAGCCAGGCTGGGGTGTGGGACACACTGCCATAGCCAGGCTGGGGTGTGGGCACGCTGTCATAGCCAGGCTGTGGTGTGGAAACGCTGTCATACCCAGGCTGGGGTGTGGGGCACATTGTCATAGCCAGGCTGGGGTGGGACACACTGTCATAGCTATGCTGGGGTGTGGGCACGGTGTCATAGCCAGGCTGGGGTGTGGGGCACACTGTCATAACCAGGCTGGGGTGTGGGGCACGCTCTCATAGCCAGGCTGGGGTGTGAGGCACGCTGTCATAGCCAGGCTGGGGTATGGTGCACGCTGTCATAGCCAGGCTGGGGTGTGGGGCACGCTGCGATAGCGAGTCTGGGGTGTGGAGCACGCTGTCATGGCCAGGCTGGGGTGTGGGGCACGCTGTCATAGCCAGGCTGGGGTGTGGGGCACGCTGCCATAGCCAGACTGGGGTGTTAGGTACACTGTCATAGCCAGACTGGGGTGGGGCACACTGTCATAGCCAGGCTGGGGTGTGGGGCACACTGTCATAGCCAGGATGGGGTGTGGGCACGCTGTCATAGCCAGGCTGGGGTGTGGGACACACTGTCATAGCCAGGCTGGGGTGTGGGGCACGCTGTCATAGCCAGGCAAGGGGATGGGACACAATGTCATATCCAGGCTGGGGTGGGACACACTGTCATAGCCAGGCTGGGGTGTGGGCACGCTGTCATAGACAGGCTGGGGTGTGGAAACGCTGTCATAGCCAGGCTGGGGTGTGGGGCACACTGAAATAGCCAGGCTGGGGTGGGACACACTGTCATAGCTAGGCTGGGGTGTTGGCACGCTGTCATAGCCAGGCTGGGGTGTTGGGCTCACTGTCATAACCAGGCTGGGGTGTGGGGCACGCTGTTATATCAAGGCTGGGGTGGGACACACTGTCATAGCCAGGCTGAGGTGTGGGCACGGTGTCATAGCCAGGCTGGGGTGTGGGGCACACTGTCATAACCAGGCTGGGGTGTAGGGCACGCTCTCATAGCCAGGCTGGGGTGTTTGGCACGCTGTCATAGCCAAGCTGGGGTGTGGGACACACTGTCATAGCCAGGCTGGGGTGTTGGGCATACTGTCATAGACAGGCTGGGGTGTGGGGCACGCTGCCATAGCCAGGCTGGGGTGTGGAGCACGCTGTCATGGCCAGTCTGGGGTGTGGGGCACGCTGCCATAGCCAGGCTGGGGTGTGGGACACACTGTCATAGCCAGGCTGGGGTTTGGGGCACACTGTCATAGCCATGCTGGAGTGTGGAGCACGCTGTCAAAGCCAGGCTGTGGTGTAGGGCACACTGTCATAGCCAAGCTGGGGTGTGGGGCACACTGTCATTGCCAGGCTGGGGTGTGGGCACATTGTCATAGCCAGGCTGGGGTGTGGGGCTCGCTGTCATAGCCAAGCTGGGGTGTGGGGTACGCTGTCATAACCAGGCTGGAGTGTGGGGCACGCTGAAATAGCCAGGCTGGGGTGTGGGGTACGCTGTCATAACCAGGCTGGAGTGTGGGGCACGCTGAAATAGCCAGGCTGGGGTGTTGGGCACACTGTCATAGCCAGGCTTGGGAGTGGGGCTCACTGTCATAGCCAGGCTGGGGTGTGGGGCACGCTGTCATAGCCAGGCTGGGGTGTGGGACACACTGTCATGGCCAGGCTGGGGTGTAGGGTACACTGTCATAGCCAGGCTAGGGTGTGGGGCACACTGTCATAGCCAGGCTGGGGTGTGGGACACATTGTCATGGCCAGGCTGGGGTGTGGGACACACTGTCATAACCAGGCTGGGGTGTGGGGCACACTCTCATAGCCAGGCTGGGGTGTGGGGCACGCTGTCATGGCCAGGCTGGGGTGTGGGGCACACTGTCATAGCCAGTCTGGGGTGTGGGGCACGCAGTCATGGCCAGGCTGGGGTGTGGGGCACACTGTCATAGCCTGGCTGGGGTGTGGGGCACGTTGTCATAGCCAGGCTGGGGTGTGGGGCACACTGTCAAAGCCAGGCTGGGGTGTGGGGTACACTGTCTTAGCTAGGCTGGGGTGTAGGGCACGCTGTCTTAGCCAGGCTGGGGTGTGGGATACACTGTCATAGCCAGGCTCGGGTGTGGGGCACACTGTCATAGCCAGGCTGGGGTGTGGGGCACACTGTCATAGTCAGGCAGGGATGTGGGACACAATGTCATATCCAGGCTGGTGTGGGACACACTGTCATAGCCAGGCTGGGGTGTGGGCACGCTGTCATAGCCAGGCTGGGGTGTGGACACGCTGTCATAGCCAGGCTGGGGTGTGGGGCACGCTGTAGTGGCCAGGCTGGGGTGTGGAGCACACTGTCATAGCCAGTCTGGGGTGTGGGGCACACTGTCATAGCCAGGATGGGGTGTGGGGCACGCTGTCATGGCCAAGCTGGGGTGTTGGTCACACTGTCATAGCCAGGCTGGGGTGTGGGGCACACTGTCATAGCCAGGCTGGGGTGTGGGGCACGCTGTCATAGCCAGGCTGGGTTGTGGGGCACACTGTTATAGCCAGGCTGGGGTATGGGGCACACTATCATAGCCAGGCTTGGGTGTGGGGCAGGCGGTCATGGTCAGGCTGGGGTGTGGGGCAGGCTGTCATATCCAGGCTGGGGTATGGGGCACACTGTCATAGCCAGGCTGGGGTGTGGGGCACACTGTCATAGCCAGGCTGGGGTGTGGGGTACGATGTCATGGCCAGGCTGGAGTATGGGGCACACTGTCATAGCCAGGCTGGGGTGTGGGGCACACTGTCATAGCCAGGCTGGGGTGTGGGGCACGCTGTCATAGCCAGGCTGGAGTGTGGGGTACACTGTCATAGCCAGGCTGGGGTGTAGGGTACACTGTCATAGCCAGGCTGGGGTGTGGGGCACACTGTCATAGCCAGGCTGGGGAGTGGAGCACGCTGTCATAGCCAGGCTGGGGTGTGGGGCACACTGTCATAGACAGGCTGGGGTGTGGGGCACGCTGCCATAGCCAGGCTAGGGTGTGGGGCACGCTGTCATAGCCAGGCTGGGGTGTGGGGTACGCTGTCATAGCCAGGCTGGGGGGTGGAGCACACTGTCATGGCCAGGCTGGGGTGTGGAGCACACTGTCATAGCCAAGCTGGGGGTGTGGAGCACACTGTCATAGCCAGGCTGGGGTGTGACACACTGTCATAGCCAGGCTGGGGTGTGGGACACACTGTCATAGCCAGGCTGGGGTTGGGCACACTGTCATATCCAGGCTGGGGTGTGGGGCACACTGTCATAGCCAGGATGGGGTGTGGGCACGCTGTCATAGCCAGGCTGGGGTGTGGGACACACTGCCATAGCCAGGCTGGGGTGTGGGCACGCTGTCATAGCCAGGCTGGGGTGTGGAAACGCTGTCATACCCAGGCTGGGGTGTGGGGCACATTGTCATAGCCAGGCTGGGGTGGGACACACTGTCATAGCTATGCTGGGGTGTGGGCACGGTGTCATAGCCAGGCTGGGGTGTGGGGCACACTGTCATAACCAGGCTGGGGTGTGGGGCACGCTCTCATAGCCAGGCTGGGGTGTGAGGCACGCTGTCATAACCAGGCTGGGGTATGGTGCACGCTGTCATACCCAGGCTGGGGTGTGGGGCACATTGTCATAGCCAAGCTGGGGTTGGGCACACTGTCATTGCCAGGCTGGGGTGTGGGGCACACTGTCATAGCCAGGATGGGGTGTGGGCACGCTGTCATAGCCAGGCTGGGGTGTGGGACACACTGCCATAGCCAGGCTGGGGTGTGGGCACGCTGTCATAGCCAGGCTGGGGTGTGGAAACGCTGTCATACCCAGGCTGGGGTGTGGGGCACATTGTCATAGCCAGGCTGGGGTGGGACACACTGTCATAGCTATGCTGGGGTGTGGGGCACGCTCTCATAGCCAGGCTGGGGTGTGAGGCACGCTGTCATAGCCAGGCTGGGGTATGGTGCACGCTGTCATAGCCAGGCTGGGGTGTGGGGCACGCTGCGATAGCCAGTCTGGGGTGTGGAGCACGCTGTCATGGCCAGGCTGGGGTGTGGGGTACGCTGTCACAGCCAGGCTGGGGTGTGGGGCACGCTGCCATAGCCAGACTGGGGTGTTAGGTACACTGTCATAGCCAGGCTGGGGTGTCGAGCACGCTGTCATAGCCAGGCTGGGGTGTGGGGCACACTGTCATAGCCAGCCTGGGGTGTGGGGGCACACTGTCATAGCCAGGCTGGGGTGTGGAGCACGCTGTCATAGCCAGGCTGGGGTGTGGGGCACACTGTCATAGCCAAGCTGGGGTGTGAGGCACATTGTCATAGCCAGGCTGGGGTGTGTGGCACACTGTCATAGCCAGGCTGGGGTGTGGGGCACGCTGTCATAGCCAGGCTGGGGTGTGGGGTACACTGTCATAGCCAGGCTGGGGTGTGGGGTACGCTGAAATAGCCAGGCTGGGGTGTAGGGCAAACTGTCATAGCCCGGCTGGGGTGTGGGGCACACTGTCATATCCAGGCTGGGGTATGGGGCACACTCTCACAGACAGGCTGGGGTGTGGGACACACTGTCATGGCCAGGCTGGGGTGTAGGGTACACTGTCATAGCCAGGCTGGGGTGTGTGCCACACTGTCATGGCTAAGCTGGGGTGTGGGGCACACTGTCATAACAAGGCTGGGGTGTGGGGCACACTCTCATAGCCAGGCTGGGGTGTGGGGCACGCTGTCATAACCAGGCTGGGGTGTGGGGCACACTGCCATAGCCAGGCTGGGGTGTGGAGCACGCTGTCATGGCCAGGCTGGGGTGTGGGGCACACTGTCATAGCCAGGCTGGGGTGTGGGGCACGTTGTCATAGCCAGGCTGGGGTGTGGGGTACACTGTCATAGCCAGGCTGGTGTGTGGGGTACACTGTCATAGCCAGGCCGGTGTGTGGGGCACACTGTCATAGCCAGGCTGGGGTGTGGGGCACACTGTCATAGCCAGGCTGGGGTGTAGGGCACACTGTCATAGCCAGGCTTGGGTGTGGGGCACAATGTCATAGCCAGGCTGGGGTGTGGGGCACACTGTCATAGCCTGGCAGGGGTGTGGGGTGCACTGTCATAGCCTGGCTGGGGTGTGGGGCACACTGTCATAGCCAGGCTGGGCTGTGGGGCACATTGCCAGTGCCAGGCTGGGGTGAGGGGTACACTGTCATAGCCAGGCTGGGGTGTGGGGCACACTGTCATAGCCAGGCTAGGGTGTGGGACACGTTGCCATAGACAGGCTGGGGTGTTAGGCGCACTGTCATAGCCAGGCTGAGGTGTGGGGCACGCTATCATAGCCAGGCTGGGGTGAGGGGCACACTGTCATAGCCAGGCTGGGGTTTGGGGCACACTGTCATAGCCAGGTTGGTGGGAGGGGCAAGCTGTCATAACCAGGCTGGGGTGTGGGGCACGCTGTCATAGCCAGGCTGGGGTGGGACGCACTGTTATAGCCAGGCTGTGGTGTAGGGTACACTGTCAAAGACAGGCTGGGGTGTGGGGCACACTGTCATAGCCAGGCTGGGGTGAGGACACACTGTCATGGCCAGGCTGGGGTGTGGGGCACACTGTCATAACCAGGCTGGGGTGTGGGGCACACTCTCATCGCCAGGCTGGGGTGTGGGGCACACTGTCATAGCCAGGCTGGGGTGTGGGGCACACTGTCATAGCCAGTCTGGGGTGTGGGGCACGCTGTCTTGGCCAGGCTGGGGTGTGGGGCACACTGTCATAGCCAGGCTGGGGTGTGACACACTGTCATAGCCACGCTGGGGTGTGGGACACACTGTCATAGCCAGGCTGGGGTGGGGCACACAGTCATAGCCAGGCTGGGGTGTGGGGCAAACTGTCATAGCCAGGATGGGGTGTGGGCACGCTGTCATAGCCAGGCTGGGGTGTGGGACACACTGTCATAGCCAGGCTGGGGTGTGGGGCACGCTGTCATAGCCAAGCTAGGGGATGGGACACAATGTCATATCCAGGCTGGGGTGGGACACACTGTCATAGCCAGGCTGGGGTGTGGGCACGCTGTCATAGACAGGCTGGGGTGTGGAAACGCTGTCATAGCCAGGCTGGGGTGTGGGGCACACTGAAATAGCCAGGCTGGGGTGGGACACACTGTCATAGCTAGGCTGGGGTGTGGGCACACTGTCATAGCCAGGCTGGGGTGTTGGGCACACTGTCATATCCAGGCTGGGGTGTGGGGCACGCTGTTATATCAAGGCTGGGGTGGGACACACTCTCATAGCCAGGCTGAGGTGTGGGCACGGTGTCATAGCCAGGCTGGGGTTATGGGCACACTGTCATAACCAGGCTGGGGTGTAGGGCACGCTCTCATAGCCAGGATAGGGTGTGAGGCACGCTGTCATAGCCAAGCTGGGGTGTGGGACACACTGTCATAGCCAGGCTGGGGTGTTGGGTACACTGTCATAGACAGGCTGGGGTCTGGGGCACGCTGCCATAGCCAGGCTGGGGTGTGGGGCACGCTGTCATAGCCAGGCTGGGGTGTGGGGCACACTGTCATAGCCAGGCTGGGGTGGGACACACTGTCATAACCAGGCTGGGGTGTGGAGCACACTCTCATAGCCAGGCTGGGGTGTGGGGCACGCTGTCATAGCCAGGCTGGAGTGTGGGGTAAACTGTCATAGCCAGGCTGGGGAGTGGGGTACACTGTCATAGCCAGGCTGGGGTGTGGGGCACACTGTCATATCCAGGCTGGGGTGTGGAGCACGCTGTCAAAGCCAGGCTGGGGTGTGGGGCACACTGTCATAGCCAAGAAGGGGTGTGGAGCACACTGTCATAGCCAGGCTGGGGTGTAGGGCACACTGTCATAGACAGGCTGGGGTGTGGAGCACGCTGCCATATCCAGGCTAGGGTGTGGGGTACGCTGTCATAGCAAGGCTGGGGTGTGGGGTACGCTGTCATAGCCAGGCTGGGGGGTGCAGCACACTGTCATGGCCAGGCTGGGGTGTGGAGCACACTGTCATTGCCAAGCTGGGGGTGTCATAGGAGCACGCTGTCATAGCCAGGCTGGGGTGTGACACACTGTCATAGCCAGGCTGGGGTGTGGGACACACTGTCATAGCCAGGCTGGGGTTGGGCACACTGTCATTGCCAGGCTGGGGTGTGGGGCAAACTGTCATAGCCAGGATGGGGTGTGGGCACGCTGTCATAGCCAGGCTGGGGTGTGGGACACACTGTCATAGCCAGGCTGGGGTGTGGGCACGCTGTCGTAGCCAGGCTGGGGTGTGGAAACGCTGTCATACCCAGGCTGGGGTGTGGGGCACATTGTCATAGCCAGGCTGGGGTGGGACACACTGTCATAGCCAGGCTGGGGTGTGGGGCACGCTGCCATAGCCAGGCTGGGGTGTGGAGCACGCTGTCATGGCCAGTCTGGGGTGTGGGGCACGCTGCCATAGCCAGGCTGGGGTGTGGGACACACTGTCATAGCCAGGCTGGGGTTTGGGGCACACTGTCATAGCCATGCTGGAGTGTGGAGCACGCTGTCAAAGCCAGGCTGTGGTGTAGGGCACACTGTCATAGCCAAGCTGGGGTGTGGGGCACACTGTCATTGCCAGGCTAGGGTGTGGGGCACATTGTCATAGCCAGGCTGGGGTGTGGGGCACGGTGTCATAACCCAGGCTGGGGTGTGGGGTACGCTGTCATAACCTGGCTGGGGTGTGGGGCACGCTGAAATAGCCAGGCTGGGGTGTTGGGCACACTGTCATAGCCAGGCTGGGGAGTGGGGCTCACTGTCATAGCCAGGCTGGGGTGTGGGGCACGCTGTCATAGCCAGGCTGGGGTGTGGGACACACTGTCATGGCCAGGCTGGGGTGTAGGGTACACTGTCATAGCCAGGCTAGGGTGTGGGGCACACTGTCATAGCCAGGCTGGGGTGTGGGACACATTGTCATGGCCAGGCTGGGGTGTAGGACACACTGTCATAACCAGGCTGGGGTGTGGGGCACACTCTCATAGCCAGGCTGGGGTGTGGGGCACGCTGTCATGGCCAGGCTGGGGTGTGGGGCACACTGTCATAGCCAGTCTGGGGTGTGGGGCACGCTGTCATGGCCAGGCTGGGGTGTGGGGCACACTGTCATAGCCTGGCTGGGGTGTGGGGCACGTTGTCATAGCCAGGCTGGGGTGTGGGGCACACTGTCATAGCCAGGCTGGGGTGTGGGGTACACTGTCTTAGCAAGGCTGGGGTGTAGGGCACGCTGTCTTAGCCAGGCTGGGGTGTGGGATACACTGTCATAGCCAGGCTGGGGTGTGGGGCACACTGTCATAGCCAGGCTGGGGTGTGGGGCACACTGTCATAGTCAGGCAGGGATGTGGGACACAATGTCATATCCAGGCTGGTGTGGGACACACTGTCATAGCCAGGCTGGGGTGTGGGCACGCTGTCATAGCCAGGCTGGGGTGTGGACACGCTGTCATAGCCAGGCTGGGGTGTGGGGCACGCTGTAGTGGCCAGGCTGGGGTGTGGAGCACACTGTCATAGCCAGTCTGGGGTGTGGGGCACACTGTCATAGCCAGGATGGGGTGTGGGGCACGCTGTCATGGCCAAGCTGGGGTGTTGGTCACACTGTCATAGCCAGGCTGGGGTGTGGGGCACACTGTCATAGCCAGGCTGGGGTGTGGGGCACGCTGTCATAGCCAGGCTGGGTTGTGGGGCACACTGTTATAGCCAGGCTGGGGTATGGGGCACACTGTCATAGCCAGGCTTGGGTGTGGGGCAGGCTGTCATGGTCAGGCTGGGGTGTGGGGCAGGCTGTCATATCCAGGCTGGGGTATGGGGCACACTGTCATAGCCAGGCTGGGGTGTGGGGCACACTGTCATAGCCAGGCTGGGGTGTGGGGTACGATGTCATGGCCAGGCTGGAGTATGGGGCACACTGTCATAGCCAGGCTGGGGTGTGGGGCACACTGTCATAGCCAGGCTGGGGTGTGGGGCACGCTGTCATAGCCAGGCTGGAGTGTGGGGTACACTGTCATAGCCAGGCTGGGGTGTGGGGTACACTGTCATAGCCAGGCTGGGGTGTGGGGCACACTGTCATAGCCAGGCTGGGGAGTGGAGCACGCTGTCATAGCCAGGCTGGGGTGTGGGGCACACTGTCATAGACAGGCTGGGGTGTGGGGCACGCTGTAATAGCCAGGCTAGGGTGTGGGGCACGCTGTCATAGCCAGGCTGGGGTGTGGGGTACGCTGTCATAGCCAGGCTGGGGGGTGGAGCACACTGTCATGGCCAGGCTGGGGTGTGGAGCACACTGTCATAGCCAAGCTGGGGGTGTGGAGCACACTGTCATAGCCAGGCTGAGGTGTGACACACTGTCATAGCCAGGCTGGGGTGTGGAACACACTGTCATAGCCAGGCTGGGGTTGGGCACACTGTCATATCCAGGCTGGGGTGTGGGGCACACTGTCATAGCCAGGATGGGGTATGGGCACGCTGTCATAGCCAGGCTGGGGTGTGGGACACACAGCTATAGCCAGGCTGGGGTGTGGGCACGCTGTCATAGCCAGGCTGGGGTGTGGAAACGCTGTCATACCCAGGCTGGGGTGTGGGGCACATTGTCATAGCCAGGCTGGGGTGGGACACACTGTCATAGCTATGCTGGGGTGTGGGCACGGTGTCATAGCCAGGCTGGGGTGTGGGGCACACTGTCATAACCAGGCTGGGGTGTGGGGCACGCTCTCGTAGCCAGGCTGGGGTGTGAGGCACGCTGTCATAGACAGGCTGGGGTATGGTGCACGCTGTCATACCCAGGCTGGGGTGTGGGGCACATTGTCATAGCCAAGCTGGGGTTGGGCACACTGCCATTGCCAGGCTGGGGTGTGGGGCACACTGTCATAGCCAGGATGGGGTGTGGGCACGCTGTCATAGCCAGGCTGGGGTGTGGGACACACTGCCATAGCCAGGCTGGGGTGTGGGCACGCTGTCATAGCCAGGCTGTGGTGTGGAAACGCTGTCATACCCAGGCTGGGGTGTGGGGCACATTGTCATAGCCAGGCTGGGGTGGGACACACTGTCATAGCTATGCTGGGGTGTGGGCACGGTGTCATAGCCAGGCTGGGGTGTGGGGCACACTGTCATAACCAGGCTGGGGTGTGGGGCACGCTCTCATAGCCAGGCTGGGGTGTGAGGCACGCTGTCATAGCCAGGCTGGGGTATGGTGCACGCTGTCATAGCCAGGCTGGGGTGTGGGGCACGCTGCGATAGCGAGTCTGGGGTGTGGAGCACGCTGTCATGGCCAGGCTGGGGTGTGGGGCACGCTGTCATAGCCAGGCTGGGGTGTGGGGCACGCTGCCATAGCCAGACTGGGGTGTTAGGTACACTGTCATAGCCAGACTGGGGTGGGGCACACTGTCATAGCCAGGCTGGGGTGTGGGGCACACTGTCATAGCCAGGATGGGGTGTGGGCACGCTGTCATAGCCAGGCTGGGGTGTGGGACACACTGTCATAGCCAGGCTGGGGTGTGGGGCACGCTGTCATAGCCAGGCAAGGGGATGGGACACAATGTCATATCCAGGCTGGGGTGGGACACACTGTCATAGCCAGGCTGGGGTGTGGGCACGCTGTCATAGACAGGCTGGGGTGTGGAAACGCTGTCATAGCCAGGCTGGGGTGTGGGGCACACTGAAATAGCCAGGCTGGGGTGGGACACACTGTCATAGCTAGGCTGGGGTGTTGGCACGCTGTCATAGCCAGGCTGGGGTGTTGGGCTCACTGTCATAACCAGGCTGGGGTGTGGGGCACGCTGTTATATCAAGGCTGGGGTGGGACACACTGTCATAGCCAGGCTGAGGTGTGGGCACGGTGTCATAGCCAGGCTGGGGTGTGGGGCACACTGTCATAACCAGGCTGGGGTGTAGGGCACGCTCTCATAGCCAGGCTGGGGTGTTTGGCACGCTGTCATAGCCAAGCTGGGGTGTGGGACACACTGTCATAGCCAGGCTGGGGTGTTGGGCATACTGTCATAGACAGGCTGGGGTGTGGGGCACGCTGCCATAGCCAGGCTGGGGTGTGGAGCACGCTGTCATGGCCAGTCTGGGGTGTGGGGCACGCTGCCATAGCCAGGCTGGGGTGTGGGACACACTGTCATAGCCAGGCTGGGGTTTGGGGCACACTGTCATAGCCATGCTGGAGTGTGGAGCACGCTGTCAAAGCCAGGCTGTGGTGTAGGGCACACTGTCATAGCCAAGCTGGGGTGTGGGGCACACTGTCATTGCCAGGCTGGGGTGTGGGCACATTGTCATAGCCAGGCTGGGGTGTGGGGCTCGCTGTCAAAGCCAAGCTGGGGTGTGGGGTACGCTGTCATAACCAGGCTGGAGTGTGGGGCACGCTGAAATAGCCAGGCTGGGGTGTGGGGTACGCTGTCATAACCAGGCTGGAGTGTGGGGCACGCTGAAATAGCCAGGCTGGGGTGTTGGGCACACTGTCATAGCCAGGCTTGGGAGTGGGGCTCACTGTCATAGCCAGGCTGGGGTGTGGGGCACGCTGTCATAGCCAGGCTGGGGTGTGGGACACACTGTCATGGCCAGGCTGGGGTGTAGGGTACACTGTCATAGCCAGGCTAGGGTGTGGGGCACACTGTCATAGCCAGGCTGGGGTGTGGGACACATTGTCATGGCCAGGCTGGGGTGTGGGACACACTGTCATAACCAGGCTGGGGTGTGGGGCACACTCTCATAGCCAGGCTGGGGTGTGGGGCACGCTGTCATGGCCAGGCTGGGGTGTGGGGCACACTGTCATAGCCAGTCTGGGGTGTGGGGCACGCAGTCATGGCCAGGCTGGGGTGTGGGGCACACTGTCATAGCCTGGCTGGGGTGTGGGGCACGTTGTCATAGCCAGGCTGGGGTGTGGGGCACACTGTCAAAGCCAGGCTGGGGTGTGGGGTACACTGTCTTAGCTAGGCTGGGGTGTAGGGCACGCTGTCTTAGCCAGGCTGGGGTGTGGGATACACTGTCATAGCCAGGCTCGGGTGTGGGGCACACTGTCATAGCCAGGCTGGGGTGTGGGGCACACTGTCATAGTCAGGCAGGGATGTGGGACACAATGTCATATCCAGGCTGGTGTGGGACACACTGTCATAGCCAGGCTGGGGTGTGGGCACGCTGTCATAGCCAGGCTGGGGTGTGGACACGCTGTCATAGCCAGGCTGGGGTGTGGGGCACGCTGTAGTGGCCAGGCTGGGGTGTGGAGCACACTGTCATAGCCAGTCTGGGGTGTGGGGCACACTGTCATAGCCAGGATGGGGTGTGGGGCACGCTGTCATGGCCAAGCTGGGGTGTTGGTCACACTGTCATAGCCAGGCTGGGGTGTGGGGCACACTGTCATAGCCAGGCTGGGGTGTGGGGCACGCTGTCATAGCCAGGCTGGGTTGTGGGGCACACTGTTATAGCCAGGCTGGGGTATGGGGCACACTATCATAGCCAGGCTTGGGTGTGGGGCAGGCTGTCATGGTCAGGCTGGGGTGTGGGGCAGGCTGTCATATCCAGGCTGGGGTATGGGGCACACTGTCATAGCCAGGCTGGGGTGTGGGGCACACTGTCATAGCCAGGCTGGGGTGTGGGGTACGATGTCATGGCCAGGCTGGAGTATGGGGCACACTGTCATAGCCAGGCTGGGGTGTGGGGCACACTGTCATAGCCAGGCTGGGGTGTGGGGCACGCTGTCATAGCCAGGCTGGAGTGTGGGGTACATTGTCATAGCCAGGCTGGGGTGTAGGGTACACTGTCATAGCCAGGCTGGGGTGTGGGGCACACTGTCATAGCCAGGCTGGGGAGTGGAGCACGCTGTCATAGCCAGGCTGGGGTGTGGGGCACACTGTCATAGACAGGCTGGGGTGTGGGGCACGCTGCCATAGCCAGGCTAGGGTGTGGGGCACGCTGTCATAGCCAGGCTGGGGTGTGGGGTACGCTGTCATAGCCAGGCTGGGGGGTGGAGCACACTGTCATGGCCAGGCTGGGGTGTGGAGCACACTGTCATAGCCAAGCTGGGGGTGTGGAGCACACTGTCATAGCCAGGCTGGGGTGTGACACACTGTCATAGCCAGGCTGGGGTGTGGGACACACTGTCATAGCCAGGCTGGGGTTGGGCACACTGTCATATCCAGGCTGGGGTGTGGGGCACACTGTCATAGCCAGGATGGGGTGTGGGCACGCTGTCATAGCCAGGCTGGGGTGTGGGACACACTGCCATAGCCAGGCTGGGGTGTGGGCACGCTGTCATAGCCAGGCTGGGGTGTGGAAACGCTGTCATACCCAGGCTGGGGTGTGGGGCACATTGTCATAGCCAGGCTGGGGTGGGACACACTGTCATAGCTATGCTGGGGTGTGGGCACGGTGTCATAGCCAGGCTGGGGTGTGGGGCACACTGTCATAACCAGGCTGGGGTGTGGGGCACGCTCTCATAGCCAGGCTGGGGTGTGAGGCACGCTGTCATAACCAGGCAGGGGTATGGTGCACGCTGTCATACCCAGGCTGGGGTGTGGGGCACATTGTCATAGCCAAGCTGGGGTTGGGCACACTGTCATTGCCAGGCTGGGGTGTGGGGCACACTGTCATAGCCAGGATGGGGTGTGGGCACGCTGTCATAGCCAGGCTGGGGTGTGGGACACACTGCCATAGCCAGGCTGGGGTGTGGGCACGCTGTCATAGCCAGGCTGGGGTGTGGAAACGCTGTCATACCCAGGCTGGGGTGTGGGGCACATTGTCATAGCCAGGCTGGGGTGGGACACACTGTCATAGCTATGCTGGGGTGTGGGGCACGCTCTCATAGCCAGGCTGGGGTGTGAGGCACGCTGTCATAGCCAGGCTGGGGTATGGTGCACGCTGTCATAGCCAGGCTGGAGTGTGGGGCACGCTGCGATAGCCAGTCTGGGGTGTGGAGCACGCTGTCATGGCCAGGCTGGGGTGTGGGGTACGCTGTCACAGCCAGGCTGGGGTGTGGGGCACGCTGCCATAGCCAGACTGGGGTGTTAGGTACACTGTCATAGCCAGGCTGGGGTGTCGAGCACGCTGTCATAGCCAGGCTGGGGTGTGGGGCACACTGTCATAGCCAGCCTGGGGTGTGGGGGCACACTGTCATAGCCAGGCTGGGGTGTGGAGCACGCTGTCATAGCCAGGCTGGGGTGTGGGGCACACTGTCATAGCCAAGCTGGGGTGTGAGGCACATTGTCATAGCCAGGCTGGGGTGTGTGGCACACTGTCATAGCCAGGCTGGGGTGTGGGGCACGCTGTCATAGCCAGGCTGGGGTGTGGGGTACACTGTCATAGCCAGGCTGGGGTGTGGGGTACGCTGAAATAGCCAGGCTGGGGTGTAGGGCAAACTGTCATAGCCCGGCTGGGGTGTGGGGCACACTGTCATATCCAGGCTGGGGTATGGGGCACACTCTCACAGACAGGCTGGGGTGTGGGACACACTGTCATGGCCAGGCTGGGGTGTAGGGTACACTGTCATAGCCAGGCTGGGGTGTGTGCCACACTGTCATGGCTAAGCTGGGGTGTGGGGCACACTGTCATAACAAGGCTGGGGTGTGGGGCACACTCTCATAGCCAGGCTGGGGTGTGGGGCACGCTGTCATAACCAGGCTGGGGTGTGGGGCACACTGCCATAGCCAGGCTGGGGTGTGGAGCACGCTGTCATGGCCAGGCTGGGGTGTGGGGCACACTGTCATAGCCAGGCTGGGGTGTGGGGCACGTTGTCATAGCCAGGCTGGGGTGTGGGGTACACTGTCATAGCCAGGCTGGTGTGTGGGGTACACTGTCATAGCCAGGCTGGTGTGTGGGGCACACTGTCATAGCCAGGCTGGGGTGTGGGGCACACTGTCATAGCCAGGCTGGGGTGTAGGGCACACTGTCATAGCCAGGCTTGGGTGTGGGGCACAATGTCATAGCCAGGCTGGGGTGTGGGGCACACTGTCATAGCCTGGCAGGGGTGTGGGGTGCACTGTCATAGCCTGGCTGGGGTGTGGGGCACACTGTCATAGCCAGGCTGGGCTGTGGGGCACATTGCCAGTGCCAGGCTGGGGTGAGGGGTACACTGTCATAGCCAGGCTGGGGTGTGGGGCACACTGTCATAGCCAGGCTAGGGTGTGGGACACGTTGCCATAGACAGGCTGGGGTGTTAGGCGCACTGTCATAGCCAGGCTGGGGTGTGGGGCACGCTATCATAGCCAGGCTGGGGTGAGGGGCACACTGTCATAGCCAGGCTGGGGTTTGGGGCACACTGTCATAGCCAGGTTGGTGGGAGGGGCAAGCTGTCATAACCAGGCTGGGGTGTGGGGCACGCTGTCATAGCCAGGCTGGGGTGGGACGCACTGTTATAGCCAGGCTGTGGTGTTGGGTACACTGTCAAAGACAGGCTGGGGTGTGGGGCACACTGTCATAGCCAGGCTTGGGTGAGGACACACTGTCATGGCCAGGCTGGGGTGTGGGGCACACTGTCATAACCAGGCTGGGGTGTGGGGCACACTCTCATCGCCAGGCTGGGGTGTGGGGCACACTGTCATAGCCAGGCTGGGGTGTGGGGCACACTGTCATAGCCAGTCTGGGGTGTGGGGCACGCTGTCTTGGCCAGGCTGGGGTGTGGGGCACACTGTCATAGCCAGGCTGGGGTGTGACACACTGTCATAGCCACGCTGGGGTGTGGGACACACTGTCATAGCCAGGCTGGGGTGGGGCACACAGTCATAGCCAGGCTGGGGTGTGGGGCAAACTGTCATAGCCAGGATGGGGTGTGGGCACGCTGTCATAGCCAGGCTGGGGTGTGGGACACACTGTCATAGCCAGGCTGGGGTGTGGGGCACGCTGTCATAGCCAGGCTGGGGTGTGGGACACACTGTCATAGCCAGGCTGGGGTGTGGGGCACGCTGTCATAGCCAAGCTAGGGGATGGGACACAATGTCATATCCAGGCTGGGGTGGGACACACTGTCATAGCCAGGCTGGGGTGTGGGCACGCTGTCATAGACAGGCTGGGGTGTGGAAACGCTGTCATAGCCAGGCTGGGGTGTGGGGCACACTGAAATAGCCAGGCTGGGGTGGGACACACTGTCATAGCTAGGCTGGGGTGTGGGCACACTGTCATAGCCAGGCTGGGGTGTTGGGCACACTGTCATATCCAGGCTGGGGTGTGGGGCACGCTGTTATATCAAGGCTGGGGTGGGACACACTCTCATAGCCAGGCTGAGGTGTGGGCACGGTGTCAAAGCCAGGCTGGGGTTATGGGCACACTGTCATAACCAGGCTGGGGTGTAGGGCACGCTCTCATAGCCAGGATAGGGTGTGAGGCACGCTGTCATAGCCAAGCTGGGGTGTGGGACACACTGTCATAGCCAGGCTGGGGTGTTGGGTACACTGTCATAGACAGGCTGGGGTCTGGGGCACGCTGCCATAGCCAGGCTGGGGTGTGGGGCACGCTGTCATAGCCAGGCTGGGGTGTGGGGCACACTGTCATAGCCAGGCTGGGGTGGGACACACTGTCATAACCAGGCTGGGGTGTGGAGCACACTCTCATAGCCAGGCTGGGGTGTGGGGCACGCTGTCATAGCCAGGCTGGAGTGTGGGGTAAACTGTCATAGCCAGGCTGGGGAGTGGGGTACACTGTCATAGCCAGGCTGGGGTGTGGGGCACACTGTCATATCCAGGCTGGGGTGTGGAGCACGCTGTCATAGCCAGGCTGGGGTGTGGGGCACACTGTCATAGCCAAGAAGGGGTGTGGAGCACACTGTCATAGCCAGGCTGGGGTGTAGGGCACACTGTCATAGACAGGCTGGGGTGTGGAGCACGCTGCCATATCCAGGCTAGGGTGTGGGGTACGCTGTCATAGCAAGGCTGGGGTGTGGGGTACGCTGTCATAGCCAGGCTGGGGGGTGCAGCACACTGTCATGGCCAGGCTGGGGTGTGGAGCACACTGTCATTGCCAAGCTGGGGGTGTCATAGGAGCACGCTGTCATAGCCAGGCTGGGGTGTGACACACTGTCATAGCCAGGCTGGGGTGTGGGACACACTGTCATAGCCAGGCTGGGGTTGGGCACACTGTCATTGCCAGGCTGGGGTGTGGGGCAAACTGTCATAGCCAGGATGGGGTGTGGGCACGCTGTCATAGCCAGGCTGGGGTGTGGGACACACTGTCATAGCCAGGCTGGGGTGTGGGCACGCTGTCGTAGCCAGGCTGGGGTGTGGAAACGCTGTCATACCCAGGCTGGGGTGTGGGGCACATTGTCATAGCCAGGCTGGGGTGGGACACACTGTCATAGCCAGGCTGGGGTGTGGGGCACGCTGCGATAGCCAGTCTGGGGTGTGGAGCACGCTGTCATAGCCAGGCTGGGGTGTGGGGCACGCTGCCATAGCCAGACTGGGGTGTTAGGTACACTGTCATAGCCAGGCTGGGGTGTCGAGCACGCTGTCATAGCCAGGCTGGGGTGTCGAGCACGCTGTCATAGCCAGGCTGGGGTGTGGGGCACACTGTCATAGCCAGCCTGGGGTGTGGGGCACACTGTCATAGCCAGGCTGGGGTGTGGAGCACGCTGTCATAGCCAGGCTGGGGTGTGGGGCACACTGTCATAGCCAAGCTGGGGTGTGAGGCACATTGTCATAGGCAGGCTGGGGTGTGGGGCACACTGTCATAGCCAGGCTGGGGTGTGGGGCACGCTGTCATAGCCAGGCTGGGGTGTGGGGTACACTGTCATAGCCAGGCTGGGGTGTAAGGCAAACTGTCATAGCCAGGCTGGGGTGTGGGGCACACTGTCATAGCCAGGCTGGGGTATGGGGCACACTCTCATAGACAGGCTGGGGTGTGGGACACACTGTCATGGCCAGGCTGGGGTGTAGGGTACACTGTCATAGCCAGGCTGGGGTGTGGGACACACTGTCATGGCCAGGCTGGGGCGTGGGGCACACTGTCATAACAAGGCTGGGGTGTGGGGCACACTGTCATAGCCAGGCTGGGGTGTGGGACACACTGTCATAGCCAGGCTGGGGTTGGGCACACTGTCATTGCCAGGCTGGGGTGTGGGGCAAACTGTCATAGCCAGGATGGGGTGTGGGCACGCTGTCATAGCCAGGCTGGGGTGTGGGACACACTGTCATAGCCAGGCTGGGGTGTGGGCACGCTGTCGTAGCCAGGCTGGGGTGTGGAAACGCTGTCATACCCAGGCTGGGGTGTGGGGCACATTGTCATAGCCAGGCTGGGGTGGGACACACTGTCATAGCCAGGCTGGGGTGTGGGGCACGCTGCGATAGCCAGTCTGGGGTGTGGAGCACGCTGTCATAGCCAGGCTGGGGTGTGGGGCACGCTGCCATAGCCAGACTGGGGTGTTAGGTACACTGTCATAGCCAGGCTGGGGTGTCGAGCACGCTGTCATAGCCAGGCTGGGGTGTCGAGCACGCAGTCATAGCCAGGCTGGGGTGTGGGGCACACTGTCATAGCCAGCCTGGGGTGTGGGGCACACTGTCATAGCCAGGCTGGGGTGTGGAGCACGCTGTCATAGCCAGGCTGGGGTGTGGGGCACACTGTCATAGCCAAGCTGGGGTGTGAGGCACATTGTCATAGGCAGGCTGGGGTGTGGGGCACACTGTCATAGCCAGGCTGGGGTGTGGGGCACGCTGTCATAGCCAGGCTGGGGTGTGGGGTACACTGTCATAGCCAGGCTGGGGTGTAAGGCAAACTGTCATAGCCAGGCTGGGGTGTGGGGCACACTGTCATAGCCAGGCTGGGGTATGGGGCACACTCTCATAGACAGGCTGGGGTGTGGGACACACTGTCATGGCCAGGCTGGGGTGTAGGGTACACTGTCATAGCCAGGCTGGGGTGTGGGACACACTGTCATCGCCAGGCTGGGGCGTGGGGCACACTGTCATAACAAGGCTGGGGTGTGGGGCACACTCTCATAGCCAGGCTGGGGTTTGGGGCACGCTGTCATAACCAGGCTGGGGTGTGGGGCACACTGCCATAGCCAGGCTGGGGTGTGGAGCACGCTGTCATGGCCAGGCTGGGGTGTGGGGCACACTGTCATAGCCAGGCTGGGGTGTGGGGCACGTTGTCATAGCCAGGCTGGGGTGTGGGGTACACTGTCATAGCCAGGCTGGTGTGTGGGGTACACTGTCATAGCCAGGCTGGTGTGTGGGGCACACTGTCATAGCCAGGCTGGGGTGTGGGGCACACTATCATAGCCAGGCTGGGGTGTAGGGCACACTGTCATAGCCAGGCTGGGGTGTGGGGCACAATGTCATAGCCAGGCTGGGGTGTGGGGAACACTGTCATAGCCAGGCTGGGGTGTGGGGTACACTGTCATAGCCTGGCTGGGGTGTGGGGCACACTGTCATAGCCAGGCTGGGGTGAGGGGTACACTGTCATAGCCAGGCTGGGGTGTGGGGCACACTGTCATTGCCAGGCTAGGGTGTGGGACACGTTGTCATAGACAGGCTGGGGTGTTAGGCGCACTGTCATAGCCAGGCTGGGGTGTGGGGCACGCTATCATAGCCAGGCTGGGGTGAGGGGCACACTGTCATAGCCAGGCTGGGGTTTGGGGCACACTGTCATAGCCAGGCTGGTGGGTGGGGCAAGCAGTCATATTCAGGCTGGGGTGTGGGGCACGCTGTCATAGCCAGGCTGGGGTGGGACGCACTGTCATAGCCAGGCTGGGGTGTAGGGTACACTGTCAAAGACAGGCTGGGGTGTGGGGCACACTGTCATAGCCAGGCTGGGGTGAGGACACACTGTCATGGCCAGGCTAGGGTGTGGGGCACACTGTCATAACAAGGCTGGGGTGTGGGGCACACTCTCATAGCCAGGCTGGGGTGTGGGGCACACTGTCATAGCCAGGCTGGGGTGTGGGGCACACTGTCATAGCCAGTCTGGGGTGTGGGGCACGCTGTCTTGGCCAGGCTGGGGTGTGGGGCACACTGTCATAGCCAGGCTGGGGTGTGACACACTGTCATAGCCAGGCTGGGGTGTGGGACACACTGTCATAGCCAGGCTGGGGTGGGGCACACAGTCATAGCCAGGCTGGGGTGTGGGGCAAACTGTCATAGCCAGGATGGGGTGTGGGCACGCTGTCATAGCCAGGCTGGGGTGTGGGACACACTGTCATAGCCAGGCTGGGGTGTGGGGCACGCTGTCATAGCCAGGCTAGGGGATGGGTCACAATGTCATATCCAGGCTGGGGTGGGACACACTGTCATAGCCAGGCTGGGGTGTGGGCACGCTGTCATAGACAGGCTGGGGTGTGGAAACGGTGTCATAGCCAGGCTGGGGTGTGGGGCACACTGAAATAGCCAGGCTGGGGTGGGACACACTGTCATAGCTAGGCTGGGGTGTGGGCACGCTGTCATAGCCAGGCTGGGGTGTTGGGCACACTGTCATATCCAGGCTGGGGTGTGGGGCACGCTGTTATATCAAGGCTGGGGTGGGACACACTGTCATAGCCAGGCTGAGGTGTGGGCACGGTGTCATAGCCAGGCTGGGGTGATGGGCACACTGTCATAACCAGGCTGGGGTGTAGGGCACGCTCTCATATCCAGGCTGGGGTGTGAGGCACGCTGTCATAGCCAAGCTGGGGTGTGGGACACACTGTCATAGCCAGGCTGGGGTGTGGGGAACACTGTCATAGAGAGGCTGGGGTCTGGGGCACGCTGCCATAGCCAGGCTGGGGTGTGGGGCACGCTGTCATAGCCAGGCTGGGGTGTGGGGCACACTGTCATAGCCAGGCTGGGGTGGGACACACTGTCATAGCCAGGCTGGGGTGTGAGGCACACTGTCATAGCCAGGCTGGGGTGGGACACACTGTCATAGCCAGGCTGAGGTGTGGGCACGGTGTCATAGCCAGGCTGGGGTGTGGGGCACACTCCTCATAGCCAGGCTGGGGTGAAGGGCACACTGTCATAGCCAGGCTGGGGTGTGCGGCACAATGTCATAGCCAGGCTGGGGTGTGAGGCACATTGTCATAGCCAGGCTGGGGTGTGGGGTACACTGTCATAGCCTGGCTGGGGTGTGGGGCACACTGTCCTAGCCAGGCTGGGCTGTGGGGCACATTGCCATAGCCAGGCTGGGGTGAGGGGTACACTGTCATAGCCAGGCTGGGGTGTGGGGCACACTGTCATAGCCAGGCTAGGGTGTGGGACACGTTGTCATAGACAGGCTGGGGTGTTAGGCGCACTGTCATAGCCAGGCTGGGGTGTGGGGCACGCTATCATAACCAGGCTGGGGTGAGGGGCACACTGTCATAGCCAGGCTGGGGTTTGGGGCACACTGTCATAGCCAGGCTGGTGGGTGGGGCAAGCAGTCATAACCAGGCTGGGGTGTGGGGCACGCTGTCATAGCCAGGCTGGGGTGGGACGCACTGTCATAGCCAGGCTGGGGTGTAGGGTACACTGTCAAAGACAGGCTGGGGTGTGGGGCACACTGTCATAGCCAGGCTGGGGTGAGGACACACTGTCATGGCCAGGCTGGGGTGTGGGGCACACTGTCATAACCAGGCTGGGGTGTGGGGCACACTGGCATAGCCAGTCTGGGGTGTGGGGCACGCTGTCTTGGCCAGGCTGGGGTGTGGGGCACACTGTCATAGCCAGGCTGGGGTGTGACACACTGTCATAGCCAGGCTGGGGTGTGGGACACACTGTCATAGCCAGGCTGGGGTGGGGCACACAGTCATAGCCAGGCTGGGGTGTGGGGCAAACTGTCATAGCCAGGATGGGGTGTGGGCACGCTGTCATAGCCAGGCTGGGGTGTGGGACACACTGTCATAGCCAGGCTGGGGTGTGGGCACGCTGTCATAGACAGGCTGGGGTGTGGGCACACTGTCATAGCCAGGCTGGGGTGTGGGGCACACTGATTTAGCCAGGCTGGGGTGGGACACACTGTCATAGCTAGGCTGGGGTGTGGGCACGCTGTCATAGCCAGGCTGGGGTGTTGGGCACACTGTCATATCCAAGCTGGGGTGTGGGGCACGCTGTTATATCAAGGCTGGGGTGGGACACACTGTCATAGCCAGGCTGAGGTGTGGGCACGGTGTCATAGCCAGGCTGGGGTGATGGGCACACTGTCATAACCAGGCTGGGGTGTAGGGCACGCTCTCATAGCCAGGCTGGGGTGTGAGGCACGCTGTCATAGCCAAGCTGGGGTGTGGGACACACTGTCATAGCCAGGCTGGGGTGTGGGGTACACTGTCATAGACTGGCTGGGGTCTGGGGCACGCTGCCATAGCCAGGCTGGGGTGTGGGGCACGCTGTCATAGCCAGGCTGGGGTTTGGGGCACACTGTCATAGCCAGGCTGGGGTGGGACACACTGTCATAGCCAGGCTGGGGTGTAGGGTACACTGTCATAGCCAGGCTGGGGTGTGGGGCACACTGTCATAGCCAGGCTGGGGTGGGACGCACTGTCATAGCCAGGCTGGGGTGTAGGGTACACTGTCATAGACAGGCTGGGGTGTGGGGCACACTGTCATAGCCAGGCTGGGGTGTGGGACACACTGTCATGGCCAGGCTGGGGTGTGGGGCACACTGTCATAACCAGGCTGGGGTGTGGGGCACACTCTCATAGCCAGGCTGGGGTGTGGGGCACGCTGTCATAGCCAGGCTGGGGTGTGGGGCACACTGTCATAGCCAGTCTGGGGTGTGGGGCACGCTGTCATGGCCAGGCTGGGGTGTGGGGCACACTGTCATAGCCAGGCTGGGGTGTGACACACTGTCATAGCCAGGCTGGGGTGTGGGACACACTGTCATAGCCAGGTTGGGGTGGGGCACACTATCATAGCCAGGCTGGGGTGTGGGGCACACTGTCATAGCCTGGATGGGGTGTGGGCACGCTGTCATAGCCAGGCTGGGGTGTGGGACACACTGTCATAGCCAGGCTGGGGTGTGGGGCACGCTGTCATAGCCAGGCTAGGGGGTGGGACAGAATGTCATATCCAGGCTGGTGTGGGACACACTGTCATAGCCAGGCTGGGGTGTGGGCACGCTGTCATAGCCAGGCTGGGGTGTGGACACGCTGTCATAGCCAGGCTGAGGTGTGGGGCACGCTGTAGTGGCCAAGCTGGGGTGTGGAGCACACTGTCATAGCCAGTCTGGGGTGTGGGTCACACTGTCATAGCCAGGATGGGGTGTGGGGCACTCTGTCATGGCCAAGCTGGGGTGTTGGGCACACTGTCATAGCCAGGCTGGGGTGTGAGGCACACTGTCATAGCCAGGCTGGGGTTGTTGGATATTTCCAACACCGAATACAACATTGTTGTATTCTCATTACTTATTACTAACCATACTAATTATTGTAGTAAGTAAAATTAACAACACGTAGAATTCTCATGTACTAATAATTTCATCTGTGCAGTAGGCTAGAATTCTCACGTCACCTGACGCCAGTATTGCGTCAGATTTCCTTACAGTAAACACATTATATCCAATGTGTGTGAGAATTAAATTCGATTCTCCATAATTAAAGCATTCTGTATGATAACTAATTGCAGACGAATTGATCTCTAACTAAAAGCCGAATAGAGCGTTAGAATCATAGCGTCTATCTCGTGATATAGTTAACGTCACCAATGAATGCCATGGGGAGACATTAATTCCTCTCCCTTATATATTTACTATTCTTAAATTGGTAAATAACAATATTTTGTTCCTCTAAATAATAAACCCGTCCAGTCTTTAACGTTTCAAGCGCAAATGCGAGAAATATTAATGTTCAAGACAATAATTTGTTTTATGAACGCGGGCTCGGCGTGGGTAGAGGGACGCCATCTCAGTACACGTGGAGAGCCGCTCAGAGGCAGACCTGCACTTACCGTACTCATAAGAAGACGCCATTGCCCAGCAAATAGGGCAGGTGTTATCCATCCTCAGATGAAAGTCGCCACTGTGAGGCGTGAATAACCTTGCAGATAGTATCTTCAGCTAGTGCTGGCGTCAAATATGTAGCCCTTTGACTTGGTTCCTGACGACACGTGACCAGCCAGCGGGACGCATCACTATTCAGGATAGGCCTAGCCGGAGCCTGAGATGCGAAGCACGGCAATCTTAATACTTATACAGTGCCCACAGCTAAGTATATTCTTTTATGTGATGCATCAGGTAGAAGTTTGATAGTAGCTGGGTGATTGTCCGTTAAGACGCACGATAACACCTTATAACAGGTGATTAAAATTTGTCACCTGTAACTCTTAATATTCTTGAATATAGATTTAGTAGTTAAACCAGTTGCTACTGAAAATTATTTGTCTTGCAGCACGAGAGAAGAATTCTCCATGTTGCCTTCCCACATGTTAACCCGTTCCACTCGTCAGTCGACCGAGTCTGGAGAATAAGAGGACTTCCATGGCTTTCTAAAGGAATCTTCATTAAGCTAAGATTTATTTTCTTTTATAATTCTATTGCAATTTATCTTGTGCAGAATTCTTTGGGATTGATATGTGGTTTACTGTAACTCATTACTATGCTCATAATCTATGTTTCTCTTTTTGGTAATGAGATCAGTTTCAATATTATTTTATAGGATTAGATTATTATTAATTGAATTAGTGAACGAACCACACTAATTCCTGGACGTACTTACCTCCAGTAATAACCCCCCAATGTAGGTGTTTGAGGTTTGTTTCCTTTAATAATACAGCCCATTAATTATTATCATGATCATACTTTCTAGTTTTATCCATAGTTACTGGTTTCATCTAGGAATTATCTAATGATCAGAAATTCTCAGTTTCCCTCTTTACTTTAAAAGCGGGTGGTCCTTCGTAATTTAATTTACTACATTAATATTTAAATAATCATGTTCAAGCCCCAAATATCCCACAGGGGTGTGGGGCACGCTGTCATAGCCAGGCTGGGGTGTGGGGCACACTGTCATAGCCAGGCAGGGGTGTGAGGCACACTGTCATGGCCAGACTGGGGTGTGGGGCACGCTGTCATAGCCAGGCTGGGGTGTGGGGCACACTGTCATAGCCAGGCAGGGGTGTGAGGCACACTGTCATGGCCAGACTGGGGTGTGGGGCACGCTGTCATAGCCAGGCAGGGGTGTGAGGCACACTGTCATGGCCAGACTGGGGTGTGGGGCACGCTGTCATAGCCAGGCTGGGGTGTGGGGCACGCTGTCATAGCCAGGCAGGGGTGTGAGGCACGCTGTCATGGCCAGACTGGGGTGTGGGGCACGCTGTCATAGCCAGGCTGGGGTGTGGGGCACACTGTCATAGCCAGGCTGGGGTGTGGGGCACACTGTCATAGCCAGGCTGGGGTGTGGGGTACGATGTCATGGCCAGGCTGGAGTATGGGGCACACTGTCATAGCCAGGCTGGGGTGTGGGGCACACTGTCATAGCCAGGCTGGGGTGTGGGGCACGCTGTCATAGCCAGGCTGGGGAGTGGAGCACGCTGTCATAGCCAGGCTGGGGTGTGGGGCACACTGTCATAGCCAAGCTGGGGTGTGGAGCACACTGTCATAGCCAGGCTGGGGTGTGGGGCACACTGTCATGGCCAGACTGGGGTGTGGGGCACGCTGTCATAGCCAGGCTGGGGTGTGGGGCACGCTGTCATAGCCAGGCAGGGGTGTGAGGCACGCTGTCATGGCCAGACTGGGGTGTGGGGCACGCTGTCATAGCCAGGCTGGGGTGTGGGGCACACTGTCATGGCCAGGCTGGGGTGTGGGGCACACTGTCATAGCCAGGCTGGGGTGTGGGGCACGCTGTCATAGCCAGGCTGGAGTGTGGGGTACACTGTCATAGCTAGGCTGGGGTGTGGGGTACACTGTCATAGCCAGGCTGGGGTGTGGGGCACACTGTCATAGCCAGGCTGGGGAGTGGAGCACGCTGTCATAGCCAGGCTGGGGTGTGGGGCACACTGTCATAGCCAAGCTGGGGTTTGGAGCACACTGTCATAGCCAGGCTGGGGTGTGGGGCACACTGTCATAGACAGGCTGGGGTGTGGGGCACGCTGCCATAGCCAGGCTAGGGTGTGGGGCACGCTGTCATAGCCAGGCTGGGGTGTGGGGTACGCTGTCATAGCCAGGCTGGGGGGTGGAGCACACTGTCATGGCCAGGCTGGGGTGTGGAGCACACTGTCATAGCCAAGCTGGGGGTGTGGAGCAAACTGTCATAGCCAGGCTGGGGTGTGACACACTGTCATAGCCAGGCTGGGGTGTGGGACACACTGTTATAGCCAGGCTGGGGTGGGGCACACTGTCATTGTCAGGCTGGGGTGTGGGGCACACTGTCATAGCCAGGATGGGGTGTGGGCACGCTGTCATAGCCAGGCTGGGGTGTGGGACACACTGTCATAGCCAGGCTGGGGTGTGGGGCACGCTGTCATAGCCAGGCTAGGGGGTGGGACACAATGTTATATCCAGGCTGGGGTGGGATACATTGTCATAGCCAGGCTGGGGTGTGGGCACGCTGTCAGAGCCAGGCTGGGGTGTGGAAACGCTGTCATAGCCAGGCTGGGGTGTGGGGCACATTGTCATAGTCAGGCTAGGGTGGGACACACTGTCATAGCAAGGCTTGGGTGTAGGCACGGTGTCATAGCCAGGCTGGGGTGTGGGGCACACTGTCATAACCAGGCTGGGGTGTGGGGCACGCTCTCATAGCCAGGCTGGGGTGTGAGGCACGCTGTCATAGCCGGGCTGGGGTGTGGGGCACACTGTCATAGCCAGGCTGGGGTGTGGGACACATTGTCATGGCCAGGCTGGGGTGTGGGACACACTGTCATAACCAGGCTGGCGTGTGGAGCACACTTTCATAGCCAGGCTGGGGTGTGGGGCACGCTGTCATAGCCAGGCTGGAGTGTGGGGTAAACTGTCATAGCCAGGCTGGGGTGTGGGATACACTGTCATAGCCAGGCTGGGGTGTGGGGCACACTGTCATAGCCAGGCTGGGGTGTGGAGCACGCTGTCATAGCCAGGCTGGGGTGTGGGGCACACTGTCATAGCCAAGCTGGGGTGTGGAGCAAACTGTCATAGCCAGGCTGGGGTGTGGGGCACACTGTCATAGACAGGCTGGGGTGTGGGGCACGCTGCCATAGCCAGGCTAGGGTGTGGGGCACGATGTCATAGCCAGGCTGGGGTGTGGGGTACGCTGTCATAGCCAGGCTGGGGGGTGGAGCACACTGTCATGGCCAGGCAGGCTGGGGTGTGGAGCACACTGTCATAGCCAAGCTGGGGGTGTGGAGCACACTGTCATACCCAGGCTGGGGTGTGACACACTGTCATAGCCAGGCTGGGGTGTGGGACACACTGTCATAGCCAAGCTGGGGTTGGGCACACTGTCATTGCCAGGCTGGGGCTTGTAAAAGCACCTTCATCACCTTCAGTGATTAAGTGCTTAATTGCACACTAGTTTCTTTATCAGCTATCTCACCCTGTCAGAGTAAATGAGACAGATGTATGTGAATGCATGTGTGTGTATATGTATGGGTATAAAGTATATATGGAAGCTGATCAGAATTACATTTCACCTTTGTGAATGTACATTAATGACACTATGTAAAAGACACATCAAACACTTTATGTAGGGCATACGTAAATCTGTGTATCTATGTATTTACGTATGTAGGTTAGCTTAGCATTTTAAAAGCACCGAATCACCTTCTGTGGTTGAGTGTTCAATAAACCCCTGAACTCTATGTTTAACATTTCTCTAACCCTGTCCATGGAGGACAGAAGAAAATGTATATATGCTGGTTAGCATTGTAAATGTGTGGCCACGTCTGTGGTAGAAAATAATAAAAAAAAAAAAAAAAAAAAAATTGCCAGGCTGGGGTGTGGGGCACACTGTCATAGCCAGGCTGGGGTGTGGGCACGCTGTCATAGCCAGGCTGGGGTGTGGAAACGCTGTCATACCCAGGCTGGGGTGTGGGCACGGTGTCATAGCCAGGCTGGGGTGTGGGGCACACTGTCATAACCAGGCTGGGGTGTGGGGCACGCTCTCATAGCCAGGCTGGGGTGTGAGGCACGCTGTCATAGCCAGGCTGGGGTGTGGGGAACGCTGTCATAGCCAGGCTGGGGTGGGACACACTGTCATAGCCAGGCTGGGGTGTGGGCACGCTGTCATAGCCAGGCTGGGGTGGGACACACTGTCATAGCCAGGCTGGGGTGTGGGCACGCTGTCATAGCCAGGCTGGGGTGTGGGGCACATTGTCACAGCCAGGCTGGGGTTGGGCACACTGTCATAGCCAGGCTGGGGTATTGGGCACACTGTCATAGCCAGGCTGGGGTGTGGAGCACACTGGCATAGCCAGGCTGGGGTGTTAGGCACACTGTCATGGCCAAGCTTGGGTGTGGGTACGCTGTCATAGCCAGGCTGAGGTGTGGATCACGCTGTCATAGCCAGGCTGGGGTGTTGGGTACACTGTCATGGCCAGGCTGGGGTGGGACACACTGTCATAACCAGGCTGGGGTGTGGAACACACTGTCATAACCAGGCTGGGGTGTGGGGCACGCTGTCATGGCCAGGCTGGGGAGTTGGGCACACTGTCATAGCCAGGCTGGGGTGTGGGAAACGCTGTTATAGCCAGGCTGGGGTGTGGGGCCCACTGTCATAGCCAGGCTGGGGTGTGGGGCACACTGTCATAGCCAGGCTGGGGTGTGGGACACACTTTCATAGCCAGGCTGGGGTGTGGGGCACGCTGTCATAGCCAGGCTGGGGTGTGGGGCACACTGTCATAGCCAGGCTGTTATGTGGGGCACACTGTCCACTTTCATAGCCAGGCTGGGGTGTGGGGCACACTGTCATAGCCAGGCTGGGGTGTGGGGCATACTGGCATAGCCAGGCAGGTGTGTGGGGCACGCTGTCATAGCCAGGCTGGGGTGTGGGGCACACTGTCATAGCCAGGCTGGGGTGTGGGGCACACTGTCATAGCCAGGCTGGGGTCTGGGGCACACTGTCATAGCAAGGCTGGGGTGTGGGGCACGCTGTCATGGCCTGGCTGGGGTGTGGGGCACGCTGTCATGGCCAGACTGGGGTGTGGGGCACACTGTCATTGCCAGGCTGGGGTGTGGTGCACGCTGTCATAGCCAGGCTGGGGAGTGGGGCACGCTGTCATGGCCAGGCTGGGGTGTGGGGCACACTGTCATAGCCAGTCTGGGGTGTGGGGCACACTGTCATAGCCAGGCTGGGGTGTGGGGCACGCTGTCATGGCCAAGCTGGGGTGTTGGGCACACTGTCATGGCCAGGCTGGGGTGTGGGGCACGCTGTCATAGCCAGGCTGGGGTGTGGGGCAGGCTGTCATATCCAGGCTGGGGTGTGGGGCACACTGTCATAGCCAGGCTGGGGTGTGGGGGCACACTGTCATAGCCAGGCTGGGGTGTGGGGCACGCTGTCATGGCCAGGCTGGCGTGTGGGGCAAACTGTCATAGCCAGGCTGGGGTGTGAGGCACGCTGTCATAGCCAGGCTGGAGTGTGGAGTACACTGTCATAGCCAGGCTGGGGTGTGGGGTACACTGTCCTAGCCAGGCTAGGGTGTGGAGAACACTGTCATAGCCAGGCTGGGGTGTGGGGCACGCTGTCATGGCCAGGCTGGGGTGTGGAGCACGCTGTCATAGCCAGGCTGGGGTGTGGTGCACACTGTCATGGCCAGGCTGGGGTGTGGAGCACGCTGTCATAGCTAGGCTGGGGTGTGGGTCACGATGTCATGGCCAGACTGGGGTGTGGGGCACGCTGTCATAGCCAGGCAGGGGTGTGGGGAACGCTGTCATAGCCAGGCTGGGGTGTGGGGTACGCTGTCATGGCCAGGCTGGCGTGTGGGGCACACTGTCATAGCCAGGCTTGGGTGTGGGGCACGCTGTCATAACCAGGCTCGAGTGTGGGGTACACTGTCATAGCCAGGCAGGGGTGTGGAGTACACTGTCCTAGCCAGGCTGGAGTGTGGGGTACACTGTCATAGCAAGGCTGGGGTGTGGGGTACACTGTTCTAGCCAGGCTAGGGTGTGGAGCACACTGTCATAGCCAGGCTGGGGTGTGGGGCACGCTCTCATAGCCAGGCAGGGGTGTGGGGCACGCTGTCATAGCCAGGCTGGGGTGTGGGGTACGCTGTCATGGCCAGGCTGGGGTGTGGGGCACGCTGTCATAGCCAGGCTGGGGTGTGGGGTACACTGTCATAGCCAGGCTGGGGTGTGGTGCACACTGTCATGGCCAGGCTGGGGTGTGGGACACACTGTCATGGCCAGGCTGGGGTGTGGGGTACACTGTCATAGCCAGGCTGGAGTGTGGGGCACACTCTCATAGCCAGGCTGTGGTGTGGGGCACACTGTCATAGCCAGGCTGGGGTGTGGGGCACGTTGTCATAGCCAGGCTAGGGTGTGGGGTACACTCTCATAGTCAGGCTGGGGTGTGGGGCACACTCTCATAGCCAGGCTGGGGTGTGGGGCTTGTTGTCATAGCCTGGCTGGGGTGTGGGGTACACTGTCATAGCCAGGCTGGGGTGTGGGGCACACTGTCATAATCAGGCTGGGGTGTAGGGCACACTGTCATAGCCAGGCTGGGGTGTGGGGCACACTGTCATAGCCAGGCTGGGGTGTGGGGCACACTGTCAGAGCCAGGCTGTGATGTGGGGTACACTGTCATAGCCAGGCTGGGGTGTGGGGTACACTGTCATAGCCAGGCTGGGGTGTGGGGCACACTGTCATAGCCAGGCTGGGGTGTGGGGCACACTGTCATAGGCAGGCTGGTGTGTGGGGCACGCTGTCATAGCCAGGGTGGGGTGTGGGGCACGCTGTCATAGCCAGGCTGGGGTGTGGGGCCCACTGTCATAGTCTGGCTGGGGTGTGGGGCACGCTGTCATGGCCAGGCTGGGGTGCTGGGCACACTGTCATAACCAGGCTGGGGTGTGGGGAACGCTGTTATAGCCAGGCTGGGGTGTGGGGCACACTGTCATAGCCAGGCTGGGGTGTGGGGCACACTGTCATAGGCAGGCTGGGGTGTGAGACACACTGTCATAGCCAAGCTGGGGTGTGGGGCACGCTGTCATAGCCAGGCTGGAGTGTGGGGCACACTGTCATAGCCAGGCTGGGGTGTGGGGCACACTGTCATAGCCAGGCTGGGGTGTGGGGCACACTGTCATAGCCAGGCTGGGGTGTGGGGCACACTGTTATAGCCAGGCTGGGGTGTGGGGCACGCTGTCATTGCCAGGCTGGGGTGTAGGGCACACTGTCATAGCCAGGCTGGGGTGTGGGGCACACTGTCATAGCAAGGCTGGGGAGTGGGGCACGCTGTCATAGCCAGGCTGGAGTGTGGGGTACACTGTCATAGCCAGGCTGGGGTGTGGGGTACACAGTCCTAGCCAGGCTGGAGTGTGGGGTACACTGTCATAGCCAGGCTGGGGTGTGGGGTACACTGTCCTAGCCAGGCTAGGGTGTGGAGCACACTGTCATAGCCAGGCTTGGGTGTGGGGCACGCTGTCATGGCCAGGCTGGCGTGTGGGGCACACTGTCATAGCCAGGCTTGGGTGTGGGGCACGCTGTCATAACCAGGCTCGAGTGTGGGGTACACTGTCATAGCCAGGCAGGGGTGTGGAGTACACTGTCCTAGCCAGGCTGGAGTGTGGGGTACACTGTCATAGCAAGGCTGGGGTGTGGGGTACACTGTTCTAGCCAGGCTAGGGTGTGGAGCACACTGTCATAGCCAGGCTGGGGTGTGGGGCACGCTCTCATAGCCAGGCAGGGGTGTGGGGCACGCTGTCATAGCCAGGCTGGGGTGTGGGGCACGCTGTCATAGCCAGGCTGGGGTGTGGGGCACACTGTCATAGCCAGGCTGGGAAGTGGAGAACGCTGTCATAGCCAGGCTGGGGTGGGACACACTGTCATAGCCAGGCTGGGGTGTGGGGCACGCTGTCATAGCCAGGCTGGGGTGGAGCACGCTGTCCTAGCCAGGCTGGGGTGTGGAGCACACTGACATAGCCTGGCTGGGAAGTGGAGAACGCTGTCATAGCCAGGCTGGGGTGGGACACACTGTCATAACCAGGCTGGGGTGTGGGACACACTGTCATAGCCAGGCTGGGAAGTGGAGAACGCTGTCATAGCCAGGCTGGGGAGGGACACACTGTCATAGCCAGGCTGGGGTGTGGGGCACGCTGTCATAGCCAGGCTGGGGTGGGACACATTGTCATAGCCAGGCTGGGATGTGGGGCACGCTGTCATAGCCAGGCTGGGGTGGAGCACGCTGTCATAGCCAGGCTGGGGTGTGGGGTACACTGTCATAGCCCGGCTGGGGTGTGGAGCACGCTGTCATAGCTAGGCTGGGGTGGGACACACTGTCATAGCCAGGCTGGGGTGTGGAGCACGCTCTCATAGCCAGGCTGGGGTGGGACACATTGTCATAGCCAGGCTGGGGTGTGGGGTACACTGTCATAGCCAGGCTGGGGTGTGGAGCCCGCTGTCATAGCTAGGCTGGGGTGGGACACACTGTCATAGCCAGGCTGGGGTGTGGGGCACGCTGTCATAGCCAGGCTGGGGTGTGGGGCACGCTGTCATAGCCAGGCTGGGGTGGAGCACTCTGTCATAGCCAGGCTGGGGTGTTAGGCACGCTGTCATAGCCAGACTGGGGTGTGGAGCACGCTGTCACAGCCAGGCTAGAGTGTGGGCCACACTGTCATAGCCAGCCTGGGGTGTGGGGCAGGCTGTCATAGCCAGGCTGGGGTGTGGGGTACACTGTCATAGCCAGGCTGGGGTGTGGGATATACTGTCATAGCCAGGCTGGGGTCTGGGGCACACTCTCATAGCCAGGCTGGGGTGTGGGGCACACTGTCATAGCCAGGCTGGGGGTGGGACACGCTGTCATAGCCTGGCTGGGTTGTGGGACACACTGTCATAGCCAGGCTGGGGTGTGGGGCACACTGTCATAGCCGGGCTGGGGTGTGGGGCACACTGTCATAGCCAGGCTGGGGTGTGGGAAACGCTGTCATAGCCTGGCTGGGGTGTGGAGCACAATGTCATAGCCAGGCTGGGGTGTGGAGCACGCTGTCACAGCCAGGCTAGGGTGTGGGGCACACTGTCATAGCCAGGCTGGGGTGTGGGACATACTGTCATAGCCAGGCTGGGGTGTGGGGCACACTGTCATAGCCAGGCTGGAGTAAGGGGCACACTGCCATAGCCAGGCTGGGGTGTGGAGCACACTGTCATAGCCAGGATGGAGTGTGGGCACGCTGTCATAGCCAATCTAGGGTGTGGGACACATTGTCATAGCCAGGCTGGGGTGGGACACACTGTCATAGCCAGGTTGGGGTGTGGGGCACACTGTCTTAGCCAGGCTGGGGTGGGACACACTGTCATAGCCAGGCTGGGGTGTGGGGCACACTGTCATAGCCAGGCTGGGGTGTGGGGCACACTGTCAGAGCCAGGCTGTGATGTGGGGTACACTGTCATAGCCAGGCTGGGGTGTGGGGTACACTGTCATAGCCAGGCTGGGGTGTGGGGCACACTGTCATAGCCAGGCTGGGGTGTGGGGCACACTGTCATAGGCAGGCTGGTGTGTGGGGCACGCTGTCATAGCCAGGGTGGGGTGTGGGGCACGCTGTCATAGCCAGGCTGGGGTGTGGGGCCCACTGTCATAGTCTGGCTGGGGTGTGGGGCACGCTGTCATGGCCAGGCTGGGGTGCTGGGCACACTGTCATAACCAGGCTGGGGTGTGGGGAACGCTGTTATAGCCAGGCTGGGGTGTGGGGCACACTGTCATAGCCAGGCTGGGGTGTGGGGCACACTGTCATAGGCAGGCTGGGGTGTGAGACACACTGTCATAGCCAAGCTGGGGTGTGGGGCACGCTGTCATAGCCAGGCTGGAGTGTGGGGCACACTGTCATAGCCAGGCTGGGGTGTGGGGCACACTGTCATAGCCAGGCTGGGGTGTGGGGCACACTGTCATAGCCAGGCTGGGGTGTGGGGCACACTGTTATAGCCAGGCTGGGGTGTGGGGCACGCTGTCATTGCCAGGCTGGGGTGTAGGGCACACTGTCATAGCCAGGCTGGGGTGTGGGGCACACTGTCATAGCAAGGCTGGGGAGTGGGGCACGCTGTCATAGCCAGGCTGGAGTGTGGGGTACACTGTCATAGCCAGGCTGGGGTGTGGGGTACACAGTCCTAGCCAGGCTGGAGTGTGGGGTACACTGTCATAGCCAGGCTGGGGTGTGGGGTACACTGTCCTAGCCAGGCTAGGGTGTGGAGCACACTGTCATAGCCAGGCTTGGGTGTGGGGCACGCTGTCATGGCCAGGCTGGCGTGTGGGGCACACTGTCATAGCCAGGCTTGGGTGTGGGGCACGCTGTCATAACCAGGCTCGAGTGTGGGGTACACTGTCATAGCCAGGCAGGGGTGTGGAGTACACTGTCCTAGCCAGGCTGGAGTGTGGGGTACACTGTCATAGCAAGGCTGGGGTGTGGGGTACACTGTTCTAGCCAGGCTAGGGTGTGGAGCACACTGTCATAGCCAGGCTGGGGTGTGGGGCACGCTCTCATAGCCAGGCAGGGGTGTGGGGCACGCTGTCATAGCCAGGCTGGGGTGTGGGGCACGCTGTCATAGCCAGGCTGGGGTGTGGGGCACACTGTCATAGCCAGGCTGGGAAGTGGAGAACGCTGTCATAGCCAGGCTGGGGTGGGACACACTGTCATAGCCAGGCTGGGGTGTGGGGCACGCTGTCATAGCCAGGCTGGGGTGGAGCACGCTGTCCTAGCCAGGCTGGGGTGTGGAGCACACTGACATAGCCTGGCTGGGAAGTGGAGAACGCTGTCATAGCCAGGCTGGGGTGGGACACACTGTCATAACCAGGCTGGGGTGTGGGACACACTGTCATAGCCAGGCTGGGAAGTGGAGAACGCTGTCATAGCCAGGCTGGGGAGGGACACACTGTCATAGCCAGGCTGGGGTGTGGGGCACGCTGTCATAGCCAGGCTGGGGTGGGACACATTGTCATAGCCAGGCTGGGATGTGGGGCACGCTGTCATAGCCAGGCTGGGGTGGAGCACGCTGTCATAGCCAGGCTGGGGTGTGGGGTACACTGTCATAGCCCGGCTGGGGTGTGGAGCACGCTGTCATAGCTAGGCTGGGGTGGGACACACTGTCATAGCCAGGCTGGGGTGTGGAGCACGCTCTCATAGCCAGGCTGGGGTGGGACACATTGTCATAGCCAGGCTGGGGTGTGGGGTACACTGTCATAGCCAGGCTGGGGTGTGGAGCCCGCTGTCATAGCTAGGCTGGGGTGGGACACACTGTCATAGCCAGGCTGGGGTGTGGGGCACGCTGTCATAGCCAGGCTGGGGTGTGGGGCACGCTGTCATAGCCAGGCTGGGGTGGAGCACTCTGTCATAGCCAGGCTGGGGTGTTAGGCACGCTGTCATAGCCAGACTGGGGTGTGGAGCACGCTGTCACAGCCAGGCTAGAGTGTGGGCCACACTGTCATAGCCAGCCTGGGGTGTGGGGCAGGCTGTCATAGCCAGGCTGGGGTGTGGGGTACACTGTCATAGCCAGGCTGGGGTGTGGGATATACTGTCATAGCCAGGCTGGGGTCTGGGGCACACTCTCATAGCCAGGCTGGGGTGTGGGGCACACTGTCATAGCCAGGCTGGGGGTGGGACACGCTGTCATAGCCTGGCTGGGTTGTGGGACACACTGTCATAGCCAGGCTGGGGTGTGGGGCACACTGTCATAGCCGGGCTGGGGTGTGGGGCACACTGTCATAGCCAGGCTGGGGTGTGGGAAACGCTGTCATAGCCTGGCTGGGGTGTGGAGCACAATGTCATAGCCAGGCTGGGGTGTGGAGCACGCTGTCACAGCCAGGCTAGGGTGTGGGGCACACTGTCATAGCCAGGCTGGGGTGTGGGACATACTGTCATAGCCAGGCTGGGGTGTGGGGCACACTGTCATAGCCAGGCTGGAGTAAGGGGCACACTGCCATAGCCAGGCTGGGGTGTGGAGCACACTGTCATAGCCAGGATGGAGTGTGGGCACGCTGTCATAGCCAATCTAGGGTGTGGGACACATTGTCATAGCCAGGCTGGGGTGGGACACACTGTCATAGCCAGGTTGGGGTGTGGGGCACACTGTCTTAGCCAGGCTGGGGTGGGACACACTGTCATAGCCAGGCTGGGGTGTGGGCACGCTGTCATAGCCAGGCTGGGGTGGGACACACTGTCATCGCCAGGCTGGGGTGTGGGCACGCTGTCATAGCCAGGCTGGGGTGTGGGGCACATTGTCACAGACAGGCTGGGGTGGGACACACTGTCATAGCCAGGCTGGGGTGTGGGCACGCTGTCATAGCCAGGCTGGGGTGTGGGGCACATTGTCACAGACAGGCTGGGGTTGGGCACACTGTCATAGCCAGGCTGGGATATTGGGCACACTGTCATAGCCAGGCTGGGGTGTGGAGCACACTGGCATAGCCAGGCTGGGGTGTTAGGCACACTGTCATGGCCAAGCTTGGGTGTGGGTACGCTGTCATAGCCAGGCTGAGGTGTGGATCACGGTGTCATAGCCAGGCTGGGGTGTTGGGTACACTGTCATGGCCAGGCTGGGTTGGGACACACTGTCATAACCAGGCTGGGGTGTGGAACACACTGTCATAACCAGGCTGGGGTGTGGGGCACGCTGTCATGGCCAGGCTGGGGTGTTGGGCACACTGTCATAGCCAGGCTGGGGTGAGGGGCACACTGTCATATCCAGGCTGGGGTGTGGGACACACTTTCATAGCCAGGCTGGGGTGTGGGGCACGCTGTTATAGCCAGGCTGGGGTGTGGGGCCACTGTCATAGCCAGGCTGGGGTGTGGGGCACACTGTCATATTCAGGCTGGGGTGTGGGACACACTTTCATAGCCAGGCTGGGGTGTGGGGCACGCTGTCATAGCCAGGCTGGGGTGTGGGGCACACTGTCATAGCCAGGCTGTTATGTGGGGCACACTGTCCACTGTCATAGCCAGGCTGGGGTGTGGGGCACACTGTCATAGCCAGGCTTGGGTGTGGGGCACACTGGCATAGCCAGCCAGGTGTGTGGGGCACGCTGTCATAGCCAGGCTGGGGTGTGGGGCACACTGTCAAAGCCAGGCTGGGGTGTGGGGCACACTGTTATAGCCAGGCTGGGGTCTGGGGCACACTGTCATAGCAAGGCTGGGGTGTGGGGCACGCTGTCATGGCCAGGCTGGGGTGTGGGGCACGCTGTCATGGCCAGACTGGGGTGTGGGGCACACTTTCATAGCCAGGCTGGGGTGTGGGGCACGCTGTCATAGCCAGGCTGGGGTGTGGGGCACGCTGTCATGGCCAGGCTGGGGTGTGGGGCACACTGTCATAGCCAGTCTGGGGTGTGGGGCACACTGTCATAGCCAGGCTGGGGTGTGGGGCACGCTGTCATGGCCAAGCTGGGGTGTTGGGCACACTGTCATAGCCAGGCAGGGGTGTGGGGCACACTGTCATGGCCAGGCTGGGGTGTGGGGCACGCTGTCATAGCCAGGCTGGGGTGTGGGGCAGGCTGTCATATCCAGGCTGGGGTGTGGGGCACACTGTCATAGCCGGGCTGGGGTGTGGGGCACACTGTCATAGCCAGGCTGGGGTGTGGGGCACGCTGTCATGGCCAGGCTGGCGTGTGGGGCAAACTGTCATAGCCAGGCTGGGGTGTGGGGCACGCTGTCATAGCCAGGCTGGAGTGTGGGGTACACTGTCATAGCCAGGCTGGGGTGTGGGGTACACTGTCCTAGCCAGGCTAGGGTGTGGAGCA
>NW_027189809.1:25717-45089 GCF_040958095.1 Procambarus clarkii | reverse complement strand
ATAGCCACGCTGGGGTGTGGGGCACACTGTCATAGACAGGCTGGGTTGTGGGACACACTGTCATGGCCAGGCTGGGGTGTAGGGTACACTGTCATAGCCAGGCTGGGGTGTGGGGCACACTGTCATGGCCAGGCTGCGGTGTGGGACACACTGTCATGGCCAGGCTGGGGTGTGGGGTACACTGTCATAGCCAGGCTGGGGTGTGGGGCACACTCTCATAGCCAGGCTGTGGTGTGGGGCACACTGTCATAGCCAGGCTGGGGTGTGGGGCACGTTGTCATAGCCAGGCTAGGGTGTGGGGTACACTCTCATAGTCAGGCTGGGGTGTGGGGCACACTGTCATAGCCAGGCTGGGGTGTGGGGCATGTTGTCATAGCCTGGCTGGGGTGTGGGGTACACTGTCATAGCCAGGCTGGGGTGTGGGGCACACTGTCATAATCAGGCTGGGGTGTAGGGCACACTGTCATAGCCAGGCTGGGGTGTGGGGCACACTGTCATAGCCAGGCTGGGGTGTGGGGCACACTGTCAGAGCCAGGCTGGGGTGTGGGGTACACTGTCATAGCCAGGCTGGGGTGTGGGGTACACTGTCATAGCCAGGCTGGGGTGTGGGGCACGCTATCATAGCCAGGCTGGGGTGAGGGGCACACTGTCATAGCCAGGCTGGGGTGTGGGGCACACTGTCATAGGCAGGCTGGTGTGTGGGGCACGCTGTCATAGCCAGGGTGGGGTGTGGGGCACGCTGTCATGGCCAGGCTGGCGTGTGGGGCAAACTGTCATAGCCAGGCTGCGGTGTGGGGCACGCTGTCATAGCCAGGCTGGAGTGTGGGGTACACTGTCATAGCCAGGCTGGGGTGTGGGGTACACTGTCCTAGCCAGGCTAGGGTGTGGAGCACACTGTCATAGCCAGGCTGGGGTGTGGGGCACGCTGTCATGGCCAGGCTGGGGTGTGGAGCACGCTGTCATAGCCAGGCTGGGGTGTGGTGCACACTGTCATGGCCAGGCTGGGGTGTGGAGCACGCTGTCATAGCTAGGCTGGGGTGTGGGTCACGATGTCATGGCCAGACTGGGGTGTGGGGCACGCTGTCATAGCCAGGCAGGGGTGTGGGGAACGCTGTCATAGCCAGGCTGGGGTGTGGGGTACGCTGTCATGGCCAGGCTGGGGTGTGGGGTACGCTGTCATAGCCAGGTTGGGGTGTGGGGCACGCTGTCATAGCCAGGCTGGGATGTGAGGCACGCAGTCATAGCCAGGCTGGGGTGTGGGGCACACTGTCATAGCCAGGCTGGGAAGTGGAGAACGCTGTCATAGCCAGGCTGGGGTGGGACACACTGTCATAGCCAGGCTGGGGTGTGGGGCACGCTGTCATAGCCAGGCTGGGGTGGAGCACGCTGTCATAGACAGGCTGGGGTGTGGGGCACACTGTCATAGCCAGGCTGGGAAGTGGAGAACGCTGTCATAGCCAGGCTGGGGTGGGACACACTGTCATAGCCAGGCTGGGGTGTGGGGCACACTGTCATAGCCAGGCTGGGAAGTGGAGAACGCTGTCATAGCCAGGCTGGGGTGGGACACACTGTCATAGCCAGGCTGGGGTGTGGGGCACTCTGTCATAGCCAGGCTGGGGTGGGACACACTGTCATAGCCAGGCTGGGGTGTGGGGCACGCTGTCATAGCCAGGCTGGGGTGTGGGGCACACTGTCATAGCCAGGCTGGGGTGTGGGGCACGCTGTCATAGGCAGGCTGGGGTGTGGGGCAAACTGTAATAGCCAGCCTCGGGTGTGGGGTACGCTGTCATAGCCAGGCTTGGGTGTGGGGCACACTGTCATAGCCACGCTGGGGTGTGGGGCACACTGTCATAGACAGGCTGGGTTGTGGGACACACTGTCATGGCCAGGCTGGGGTGTAGGGTACACTGTCATAGCCAGGCTGGGGTGTGGGGCACACTGTCATGGCCAGGCTGCGGTGTGGGACACACTGTCATGGCCAGGCTGGGGTGTGGGGTACACTGTCATAGCCAGGCTGGGGTGTGGGGCACACTCTCATAGCCAGGCTGTGGTGTGGGGCACACTGTCATAGCCAGGCTGGGGTGTGGGGCACGTTGTCATAGCCAGGCTAGGGTGTGGGGTACACTCTCATAGTCAGGCTGGGGTGTGGGGCACACTGTCATAGCCAGGCTGGGGTGTGGGGCATGTTGTCATAGCCTGGCTGGGGTGTG
The DNA here is from genome assembly GCF_040958095.1 of Procambarus clarkii. Lineage (NCBI taxonomy): Eukaryota > Metazoa > Arthropoda > Malacostraca > Decapoda > Cambaridae > Procambarus > Procambarus clarkii. The sequence continues at coordinate 42,879 of NW_027189809.1, read as the reverse complement.
GGGTACACTGTCATAGCCAGGCTGGGGTGTGGGGCACACTGTCATAATCAGGCTGGGGTGTAGGGCACACTGTCATAGCCAGGCTGGGGTGTGGGGCACACTGTCATAGCCAGGCTGGGGTGTGGGGCACACTGTCAGAGCCAGGCTGGGGTGTGGGGTACACTGTCATAGCCAGGCTGGGGTGTGGGGTACACTGTCATAGCCAGGCTGGGGTGTGGGGCACGCTATCATAGCCAGGCTGGGGTGAGGGGCACACTGTCATAGCCAGGCTGGGGTGTGGGGCACACTGTCATAGGCAGGCTGGTGTGTGGGGCACGCTGTCATAGCCAGGGTGGGGTGTGGGGCACGCTGTCATGGCCAGGCTGGCGTGTGGGGCAAACTGTCATAGCCAGGCTGCGGTGTGGGGCACGCTGTCATAGCCAGGCTGGAGTGTGGGGTACACTGTCATAGCCAGGCTGGGGTGTGGGGTACACTGTCCTAGCCAGGCTAGGGTGTGGAGCACACTGTCATAGCCAGGCTGGGGTGTGGGGCACGCTGTCATGGCCAGGCTGGGGTGTGGAGCACGCTGTCATAGCCAGGCTGGGGTGTGGTGCACACTGTCATGGCCAGGCTGGGGTGTGGAGCACGCTGTCATAGCTAGGCTGGGGTGTGGGTCACGATGTCATGGCCAGACTGGGGTGTGGGGCACGCTGTCATAGCCAGGCAGGGGTGTGGGGAACGCTGTCATAGCCAGGCTGGGGTGTGGGGTACGCTGTCATGGCCAGGCTGGGGTGTGGGGTACGCTGTCATAGCCAGGTTGGGGTGTGGGGCACGCTGTCATAGCCAGGCTGGGATGTGAGGCACGCAGTCATAGCCAGGCTGGGGTGTGGGGCACACTGTCATAGCCAGGCTGGGAAGTGGAGAACGCTGTCATAGCCAGGCTGGGGTGGGACACACTGTCATAGCCAGGCTGGGGTGTGGGGCACGCTGTCATAGCCAGGCTGGGGTGGAGCACGCTGTCATAGACAGGCTGGGGTGTGGGGCACACTGTCATAGCCAGGCTGGGAAGTGGAGAACGCTGTCATAGCCAGGCTGGGGTGGGACACACTGTCATAGCCAGGCTGGGGTGTGGGGCACACTGTCATAGCCAGGCTGGGAAGTGGAGAACGCTGTCATAGCCAGGCTGGGGTGGGACACACTGTCATAGCCAGGCTGGGGTGTGGGGCACTCTGTCATAGCCAGGCTGGGGTGGGACACACTGTCATAGCCAGGCTGGGGTGTGGGGCACGCTGTCATAGCCAGGCTGGGGTGTGGGGCACACTGTCATAGCCAGGCTGGGGTGTGGGGCACGCTGTCATAGGCAGGCTGGGGTGTGGGGCAAACTGTAATAGCCAGCCTCGGGTGTGGGGTACGCTGTCATAGCCAGGCTTGGGTGTGGGGCACACTGTCATAGCCACGCTGGGGTGTGGGGCACACTGTCATAGACAGGCTGGGTTGTGGGACACACTGTCATGGCCAGGCTGGGGTGTAGGGTACACTGTCATAGCCAGGCTGGGGTGTGGGGCACACTGTCATGGCCAGGCTGGGGTGTGGGACACACTGTCATGGCCAGGCTGGGGCGTGGGGTACACTGTCATAGCCAGGCTGGGGTGTGGGGCACACTCTCATAGCCAGGCTGTGGTGTGGGGCACACTGTCATAGCCAGGCTGGGGTGTGGGGCACGTTGTCATAGCCAGGCTAGGGTGTGGGGTACACTCTCATAGTCAGGCTGGGGTGTGGGGCACACTGTCATAGCCAGGCTGGGGTGTGGGGCATGTTGTCATAGCCTGGCTGGGGTGTGGGGTACACTGTCATAGCCAGGCTGGGGTGTGGGGCACACTGTCATAATCAGGCTGGGGTGTAGGGCACACTGTCATAGCCAGGCTGGGGTGTGGGGCACACTGTCATAGCCAGGCTGGGGTGTGGGGCACACTGTCAGAGCCAGGCTGGGGTGTGGGGTACACTGTCATAGCCAGGCTGGGGTGTGGGGTACACTGTCATAGCCAGGCTGGGGTGTGGGGCACGCTATCATAGCCAGGCTGGGGTGAGGGGCACACTGTCATAGCCAGGCTGGGGTGTGGGGCACACTGTCATAGGCAGGCTGGTGTGTGGGGCACGCTGTCCTAGCCAGGGTGGGGTGTGGGGCACGCTGTCATGGCCAGGCTGGCGTGTGGGGCAAACTGTCCTAGCCAGGCTGGGGTGTGGGGCACGATGTCATGGCCAGGCTGGCGTGTGGGGCAAACTGTCATAGCCAGGCTGGGGTGTGGGGCACGCTGTCATAGCCAGGCTGGAGTGTGGGGTACACTGTCATAGCCAGGCTGGGGTGTGGGGTACACTGTCCTAGCCAGGCTAGGGTGTGGAGCACACTGTCATAGCCAGGCTGGGGTGTGGGGCACGCTGTCATGGCCAGGCTGGGGTGTGGAGCACGCTGTCATAGCCAGGCTGGGGTGTGGTGCACACTGTCATGGCCAGGCTGGGGTGTGGAGCACGCTGTCATAGCTAGGCTGGGGTGTGGGTCACGATGTCATGGCCAGACTGGGGTGTGGGGCACGCTGTCATAGCCAGGCAGGGGTGTGGGGAACGCTGTCATAGCCAGGCTGGGGTGTGGGGTACGCTGTCATGGCCAGGCTGGGGTGTGGGGTACGCTGTCATAGCCAGGTTGGGGTGTGGGGCACGCTGTCATAGCCAGGCTGGGATGTGAGGCACGCAGTCATAGCCAGGCTGGGGTGTGGGGCACACTGTCATAGCCAGGCTGGGAAGTGGAGAACGCTGTCATAGCCAGGCTGGGGTGGGACACACTGTCATAGCCAGGCTGGGGTGTGGGGCACGCTGTCATAGCCAGGCTGGGGTGGAGCACGCTGTCATAGACAGGCTGGGGTGTGGAGCACACTGTCATAGCCAGGCTGGGAAGTGGAGAACGCTGTCATAGCCAGGCTGGGGTGGGACACACTGTCATAGCCAGGCTGGGGTGTGGGGCACACTGTCATAGCCAGGCTGGGAAGTGGAGAACGCTGTCATAGCCAGGCTGGGGTGGGACACACTGTCATAGCCAGGCTGGGGTGTGGGGCACTCTGTCATAGCCAGGCTGGGGTGGGACACACTGTCATAGCCAGGCTGGGGTGTGGGGCACGCTGTCATAGCCAGGCTGGGGTGTGGGGCACACTGTCATAGCCAGGCTGGGGTGTGGGGCACGCTGTCATAGGCAGGCTGGGGTGTGGGGCAAACTGTAATAGCCAGCCTCGGGTGTGGGGTACGCTGTCATAGCCAGGCTTGGGTGTGGGGCACACTGTCATAGCCACGCTGGGGTGTGGGGCACACTGTCATAGACAGGCTGGGTTGTGGGACACACTGTCATGGCCAGGCTGGGGTGTAGGGTACACTGTCATAGCCAGGCTGGGGTGTGGGGCACACTGTCATGGCCAGGCTGGGGTGTGGGACACACTGTCATGGCCAGGCTGAGGTGTGGGGTACACTGTCATAGCCAGGCTGGGGTGTGGGGCACACTCTCATAGCCAGGCTGTGGTGTGGGGCACACTGTCATAGCCAGGCTGGGGTGTGGGGCACGCTGTCATAGCCAGGCTGGGGTGGAGCACGCTGTCATAGCCAGGCTGGGGTGTGGGGCATGTTGTCATAGCCTGGCTGGGGTGTGGGGTACACTGTCATAGCCAGGCTGGGGTGTGGGGCACACTGTCATAATCAGGCTGGGGTGTAGGGCACACTGTCATAGCCAGGCTGGGGTGTGGGGCACACTGTCATAGCCAGGCTGGGGTGTGGGGCACACTGTCAGAGCCAGGCTGGGGTGTGGGGTACACTGTCATAGCCAGGCTGGGGTATGGGGTACACTGTCATAGCCAGGCTGGGGTGTGGGGCACGCTATCATAGCCAGGCTGGGGTGAGGGGCACACTGTCATAGCCAGGCTGGGGTGTGGGGCACACTGTCATAGGCAGGCTGGTGTGTGGGGCACGCTGTCATAGCCAGGGTGGGGTGTGGGGCACGCTGTCATAGCCAGGCTGGGGTGTGGGGCCCACTGTCATTGTCTGGCTGGGGTGTGGGGCACGCTGTCATGGCCAGGCTGGGGTGCTGGGCACACTGTCATAACCAGGCTGGGGTGTGGGGAACGCTGTTATAGCCAGGCTGGGGTGTGGTTCACACTGTCATAGCCAGGCTGGGGTGTGGGGCACACTGTCATAGGCAGGCTGGGGTGTGAGACACACTGTCATAGCCAAGCTGGGGTGTGGGGCACGCTGTCATAGCCAGGCTGGGGTGTGGGGCACACTGTCATAGCCAGGCTGGGGTGTGGGGCACACTGTCATAGCCAGGCTGGGGTGTGGGGTACACTGTCATAGCCAGGCTGGGGTGTGGGGCACACTGTTATAGCCAGGCTGGGGTGTGGGGCACGCTGTCATGGCCAGGCTGGGGTGTAGGGCACACTGTCATAGCCAGGCTGGGGTGTGGGGCACACTGTCATAGCAAGGCTGGGGTGTGGGGCACGCTGTCATAGCTAGGCTGGAGTGTGGGGTACACTGTCATAGCCAGGCTGGGGTGTGGGGTACACAGTCCTAGCCAGGCTGGAGTGTGGGGTACACTGTCATAGCCAGGCTGGGGTGTGGGGTACACTGTCCTAGCCAGGCTAGGGTGTGGAGCACACTGTCATAGCCAGGCTTGGGTGTGGGGCACGCTGTCATGGCCAGGCTGGCGTGTGGGGCACACTGTCATAGCCAGGCTGGGGTGTGGGGCACGCTGTCATAACCAGGCTCGAGTGTTTGGTACACTGTCATAGCCAGGCTGGGGTGTGGGGTACACTGTCATAGGCAGGCTGGGGTGTGGGGCACGCTGTCATGGCCAGGCTGGCGTGTGGGGCACACTGTCATAGCCAGGCTGGGGTGTGGGGCACGCTGTCATAGCCAGGCTGGAGTGTGGGGTACACTGTCATAGCCAGGCAGGGGTGTGGAGTACACTGTCCTAGCCAGGCTGGAGTGTGGGGTACACTGTCATAGCCAGGCTGGGGTGTGGGGTACACTGTTCTAGCCAGGCTAGGGTGTAGAGCACACTGTCATAGCCAGGCTGGGGTGTGGGGCACGCTCTCATAGCCAGGCAGGGGTGTGGGGCACGCTGTCATAGCCAGGCTGGGGTGTGGGGTACGCTGTCATGGCCAGGCTGGGGTGTGGGGCACGCTGTCATAGCCAGGCTGGGGTGTGGGGCACGCTGTCATAGCCAGGCTGGGGTGTGGGGCACACTGTCATAGCCAGGCTGGGAAGTGGAGAACGCTGTCATAGCCAGGCTGGGGTGGGACACACTGTCATAGCCAGGCTGGGGTGTGGGGCACGCTGTCATAGCCAGGCTGGGGTGGAGCACGCTGTCCTATCCAGGCTGGGGTGTGGGGCGCACTGTCATAGCCTGGCTGGGAAGTGGAGAACGCTGTCATAGCCAGGCTGGGGTGGGACACACTGTCATAACCAGGCTGGGGTGTGGGACACACTGTCATAGCCAGGCTGGGAAGTGGAGAACGCTGTCATAGCCAGGCTGGGGTGGGACACACTGTCATAGCCAGGCTGGGGTGTGGGGCACGCTGTCATAGCCAGGCTGGGGTGGGACACATTGTCATAGCCAGGCTGGGGTGTGGGGAACGCTGTCATAGCCAGGCTGGGGTGGAGCACGCTGTCATAGCCAGGCTGGGGTGTGGGGTACACTGTCATAGCCCGGCTGGGGTGTGGAGCACGCTGTCATAGCTAGGCTGGGGTGGGACACACTGTCATAGCCAGGCTGGGGTGTGGAGCACGCTGTCATAGCCAGGCTGGGGTGGGACACATTGTCATAGCCAGGCTGGGGTGTGGGGTACACTGTCCTAGCCAGGCTGGGGTGTGGGGCACACTGTCATGGCCAGGTTGGCGTGTGGGGCACACTGTCATAGCCAGGCTGGGGTGTGGGGCACGCTGTCATAGCCAGGCTGGAGTGTGGGGTACACTGTCATAGCCAGGCAGGGGTGTGGAGTACACTGTCCTAGCCAGGCTGGAGTGTGGGGTACACTGTCATAGCCAGGCTGGGGTGTGGGGTACACTGTTCTAGCCAGGCTAGGGTGTGGAGCACACTGTCATTGCCAGGCTGGGGTGTGGGGCACGCTCTCATAGCCAGGCAGGGGTGTGGGGCACGCTGTCATAGCCAGGCTGGGGTGTGGGGTACGCTGTCATGGCCAGGCTGGGGTGTGGGGCACGCTGTCATAGCCAGGCTGGGGTGGAGCACTCTGTCATAGCCAGGCTGGGGTGTGGGGCACGCTGTCATAGCCAGGCTGGGTTGTGGAGCACGCTGTCACAGCCAGGCTAGAGTGTGGGCCACACTGTCATAGCCAGGCTGGGGTGTGGGGCAGGCTGTCATAGCCAGGCTGGGGTGTGGGGTACACTGTCATAGCCAGGCTGGGGTGTGGGATATACTGTCATAGCCAGGCTGGGGTGTGGGGCACACTGTCATAGCCAGGCTGGGGTGTGGGGCACACTGTCATAGCCAGGCTGGGGGGTGGGACACGCTGTCATAGCCTGGCTGGGGTGTGGGACACACTGTCATAGCCAGGCTGGGGTGTGGGGCACACTGTCATAGCCGGGCTGGGGTGTGGGGCACACTGTCATAGCCAGGCTGGGGTGTGGGAAACGCTGTCATAGCCAGGCTGGGGTGTGGAGCACAGTGTCATAGCCAGGCTGGGGTGTGGAGCACTCTGTCACAGCCAGGCTAGGGTGTGGGGCACACTGTCATAGCCAGGCTGGGGTGTGGGACATACTGTCATAGCCAGGCTGGGGTGTGGGGCACACTGTCATAGCCAGGCTGGGGTGTGGGACATACTGTCATAGCCAGGCTTGGGTGTGGGGCACACTGTCATAGCCAGGCTGGAGTAAGGGGCACACTGCCATAGCCAGGCTGGGGTGTGGAGCACACTGTCATAGCCAGGATGGAGTGTGGGACCGCTGTCATAGCCAATCTGGGGTGTGGGACACATTGTCATAGCCAGGCTGGGGTGGGACACACTGTCATAGCCAGGTTGGGGTGTGGGGCACACTGTCTTAGCCAGGCTGGGGTGGGACACACTGTCATAGCCAGGCTGGGGTGTGGGCACGCTGTCATAGCCAGGCTGGGGTGGGACACACTGTCATAGCCAGGCTGGGGTGTGGGCACGCTGTCATAGCCAGGCTGGGGTGTGGGGCACATTGTCACAGCCAGGCTGGGGTTGGGCACACTGTCATAGCCAGGCTGGGGTATTGGGCACACTGTCATAGCCAGGCTGGGGTGTGGAGCACACTGGCATAGCCAGGCTGGGGTGTTAGGCACACTGTCATGGCCAAGCTTGGGTGTGGGTACGCTGTCATAGCCAGGCTGAGGTGTGGATCACGCTGTCATAGCCAGGCTGGGGTGTTGGGTACACTGTCATGGCCAGGCTGGGGTGGGACACACTGTCATAACCAGGCTGGGGTGTGGAACACACTGTCATAACCAGGCTGGGGTGTGGGGCACGCTGTCATGTCCAGGCTGGGGTGTTGGGCACACTGTCATAGCCAGGCTGGGGTGTGGGAAACGCTGTTATAGCCAGGCTGGGGTGTGGGGCCACTGTCATAGCCAGGCTGGGGTGTGGGGCACACTGTCATAGCCAGGCTGGGGTGTGGGACACACTTTCATAGAAAGGCTGGGGTGTGGGGCACGCTGTCATAGCCAGGCTGGGGTGTGGGACACACTGTCATAGCCAGGCTGTTATGTGGGGCACACTGTCCACTGTCATAGCCAGGCTGGGGTGTGGGGCACACTGTCATAGCCAGGCTTGGGTGTGGGGCACACTGGCATAGCCAGGCAGGTGTGTGGGGCACGCTGTCATAGCCAGGCTTTGGTGTGGGGCACACTGTCAAAGCCAGGCTGGGGTGTGGGGCACACTGTCATAGCCAGGCTGGGGTCTGGGGCACACTGTCATAGCAAGGCTGGGGTGTGGGGCACGCTGTCATGGCCAGGCTGGGGTGTGGGGCACGCTGTCATGGCCAGACTGGGGTGTGGGGCACACTGTCATAGCCAGGCTGGGGTGTGGGGCACGCTGTCATAGCCAGGCTGGGGTGTGGGGCACGCTGTCATGGCCAGGCTGGGGTGTGGGGCACACTGTCATAGCCAGTCTGGGGTGTGGGGCACACTGTCATACCCAGGCTGGGGTGTGGGGCACGCTGTCATGGCCAAGCTGGGGTGTTGGGCACACTGTCATAGCCAGGCAGGGGTGTGGGGCACACTGTCATGACCAGGCTGGGGTGTGGGGCACGCTGTCATAGCCAGGCTGGGGTGTGGGGCAGGCTGTCATATCCAGGCTGGGGTGTGGGACACACTGTCATAGCCGGGCTGGGGTGTGGGGCACACTGTCATAGCCAGGCTGGGGTGTGGGGCACGCTGTCATGGCCAGGCTGGCGTGTGGGGCAAACTGTCATAGCCAGGCTGGGGTGTGGGGCACGCTGTCATAGCCAGGCTGGAGTGTGGGGTACACTGTCATAGCCAGGCTGGGGTGTGGGGTACACTGTCCTAGCCAGGCTAGGGTGTGGAGCACACTGTCATAGCCAGGCTGGGGTGTGGGGCACGCTGTCATGGCCAGGCTGGGGTGTGGAGCACGCTGTCATAGCCAGTCTGGGGTGTGGGGCACACTGTCATAGCCAGGCTGGGGTGTGGGGCACGCTGTCATAGCCAGGCAGGGATGTGGGGAACGCTGTCATAGCCAGACTGGGGTGTGGGGTACGCTGTCATGGCCAGGCTGGGGTGTGGGGCACGCTGTCATAGCCAGGCTGGGGTGTGGGGCACGCTGCCATAGCCAGGCTGGGGTGTGAGGCACGCAGTCATAGCCAGGCTGGGGTGTGGGGCACACTGTCATAGCCAGGCTGGGAAGTGGAGAACGCTGTCATAGCCAGGCTGGGGTGGGACACACTGTCATAGCCAGGCTGGGGTGTGGGGCACGCTGTCATAGCCAGGCTGGGGTGGAGCACGCTGTCATAGACAGGCTGGGGTGTGGGGCACACTGTCATAGCCAGGCTGGGAAGTGGAGAACGCTGTCATAGCCAGGCTGGGGTGGGACACACTGTCATAGCCAGGCTGGGGTGTGGGGCACACTGTCATAGCCAGGCTGGGAAGTGGAGAACGCTGTCATAGCCAGGCTGGGGTGGGACACACTGTCATAGCCAGGCTGGGGTGTGGGGCACGCTGTCATAGCCATGCTGGGGTGGAGCACGCTGTCATTGCCAGGCTGGGGTGTGGGGCACGCTGTCATAGCCAGGCTGGGGTGGGACACACTGTCATAGCCAGGCTTGGGTGTGGGGTACACTGTCATAGCCAGGCTGGGGTGTGACGCACGCTGTCATAGCTTGGCTGGGGTGGGACACACTGTCATAGCCAGGCTGGGGTGTGGAGCACGCTGTCATAGCCAGGCTGGGGTGGGACACATTGTCATAGCCAGGCTGGGGTGTGGGATACACTGTCATAGCCAGGCTGGGGTGTGGAGCACGCTGTCATAGCTAGGCTGGGGTGTGACACACTGTCATAGCCAGGCTGGGGTGTGGGGCACGCTGTCATAGCCAGGCTGGGGTGTGGGGCACGCTGTCATAGCAAGGCTGGGGTGGAGCACGCTGTCATAACCAGGCTGGGGTGTGGGGCACGCTGTCATAGCCAGGCTGGGGTGTGTAGCACGCTGTCACAGCCAGGCTAGGGTGTGGGGCACACTGTCATTGCCAGGCTGGGGTGTGGGGTACACTGTCATAGCCAGGCTGGGGTGTGGGGCACACTGTCATAGCCAGGCTGGGGGGTGGAACACGCTGTCATAGCCAGGCTGGGGTGTGGGACACACTGTCATAGCCAGGCTGGGGTGTGGGACACACTGTCATAGCCGGGCTGGGGTGTGGGGCACACTGTCATAGCCAGGCTGGGGTGTGGGAAACGCTGTCATAGCCAGGCTGGGGTGTGGAGCACACTGTCATAGCCAGGCTGGGGTGTGGAGCACGCTGTCACAGCCAGGCTTGGGTGTGGGGCACACTGTCATAGCCAGGCTGGGGTGTGGGACATACTGTCATAGCCAGGCTGGGGTGTGGGGCACACTGTCATAGCCAGGCTGGGGTGTGGGACATACTGTCATAGCCAGGCTGGGGTGTGGGGCACACTGTCATAGCCAGGCTGGAGTGAGGGGCACACTGCCATAGCCAGGCTGGGGTGTGGAGCACACTGTCATAGCCAGGCTGGGGTGTGGGGCACACTGTCATAACCAGGATGGGGTGTGGGCACGCTGTCATAGCCAGGCTGGGGGGTGGGACACACTGTCATAGCCACGCTGGGGTGGGACACACTGTCATAGCCAGGCTGGGGTGTGGAGCACACTGGCATAGCCAGGCTGGGGTGTTAGGCACACTGTCATGGCCAAGCTTGGGTGTGGGTACGCTGTCATACCAGGCTGGGGAGTGGGGCACGCTGTCATAGCCAGGCTGGGGTGTGGATCACGCTGTCATAGCCAGGCTCGGGTGTTGGGTACACTGTCATGGCCAGGCTGGGGTGGGACACACTGTGATAACCAGGCTGGGGTGTGGAACACACTGTCAAAACCAGGCTGGGGTGGAACACACTGTCATAGCCAGGCTGGGGTGTGGGGCACACAGTCATAGCCAGGCTGGGGTTAGACACACTGTCATAGCCAGGCTGGGGTGTGGGGCACACTGCCATAGCCAGGCTGGGGTGTGGGGCACACTGTCATAGCCAGGCTGAGGTGTGGGACACACTGCCATAGCCAGGCTGGGGTGTGGGGCACACTGTCATAGCCAGGCTGAGGTGTGGGACACACTGTCATAGCCAGGCTGGGGTGTGGGGGCACACTCTCATAGGCAGGCTGGGGTGGGACACGCTGTCATAGCCAGGCTGGGGTGTGGGACACACTGTCATAGCCAGGCTGGGGTGTGGGACGCACTGTCATAGCCAGGCTGGGGTGTGGGGCACACTGTCATAGCCAGGCTGGGGTGTGGGGCACGCTGTCATGGCCAGGCTGGGGTGTTTGGCACACTGTCATAGTCAGGCTGGGGTGTGGGAAACGGTGTTATAGCCAGGCTGGGGTGTGGGGCCCACTGTCATGGCCAGGCTGGGGTGTGGGGCACACTGTCATAGCCAGGCTGGGGTGTGGGACACACTGTCATAGCCAGGCTGGGGTTTGGGGCACGCTGTCATAGCCAGACTGGGATGTGGGGCACACTGTCATAGCCAGGCTGGGATGTGGGGCACACTGTCATAGCCAGGCTGGGGTGTGGGGCACACTGTCATAGCCAGGCTGGGGTGTGGGGCACACTGTCATAGCCAGGCAGGGGTGTGGGGCACACTGTCATGGCCAGGCTGGGGTGTGGGGCACGCTGTCATGGCCAGGCTGGCGTGTGGGGCACACTGTCATAGCCAGGCAGGGGTGTGGAGCACACAGTCATAGCCAGGCTGGGGTTAGACACACTGTCATAGCCAGGCTGGGGTGTGGGGCACACTGCCATAGCCAGGCTGGGGTGTGGGGCACACTGTCATATCCAGGCTGGGGTGTGGGACACACTGTCATAGCCAGGCTGGGGTGTGGGGGCACACTGTCATAGCCAGGCTGGGGTGGGACACGCTGTCATAGCCAGGCTGGGGTGTGGGACACACTGTCATAGCCAGGCTGGGGTGTGGGACGCACTGTCATAGCCAGGCTGGGGTGTGGGGCACACTGTCATAGCCAGGCTGGGGTGTGGGGCACGCTGTCATGGCCAGGCTGGGGTGTTGGGCACACTGTCATAGCCAGGCTGGGGTGTGGGAAACGCTGTTATAGCCAGGCTGGGGTGTGGGGCACACTGTCATAGCCAGGCTGGTGTGTGGGACACACTGTCATAGCCAGGCTGGGGTTTGGGGCACGCTGTCATAGCCAGGCTGGGATGTGGGGCACACTGTCATAGCCAGGCTGGGATGTGGGGTACACTGTCATAGCCAGGCTGGGGTGTGGGCCACGCTGTCATGGCCAGGCTGGCGTGTGGGGCACACTGTCATAGCCAGGCTGGGGTGTGGGGCACGCTGTCATAGCCAGGCTGGAGTGTGGGGTACACTGTCATAGCGAGGCTGGGGTGTGGGGTACACTGTCCTAGCCAGGCTAGGGTGTGGAGCACACTGTCATAGCCAGGCTGGGGTGTGGGGCACGCTGTCATGGCCAGGCTGGGGTGTGGAGCACGCTGTCATAGCCAGGCTGGGGTGGGGCACACTGTCATGGCCAGGCTGGGGTGTGGAGCACGCTGTCATAGCTAGGCTGGGGTGTGGGTCACGATGTCATGGCCAGACTGGGGTGTGGGGCACGCTATCATAGCCAGGCTGGGGTGTGGGGCACACTGTCATAGCCAGGCTGGGGTGTGGGGTACGCTGTCATAGCCAGGCTGGGGTGTGGGGCACACTGTCATAGCCAGGCTGGGGTGTGGGGAACGCTGTCATAGCCAGGCTGGGGTGTGGGGTACGCTGTCATGGCCAGGCTTGGGTGTGGGGCACGCTGTCATAGACAGGCTGGGGTGTGGGGGACGCTGTCATAGCCAGGCTGGGGTGTGAGGCACGCTGTCATAGCCAGGCTGGGGTGTGGGGCACACTGTCTTAGCCAGGCTGGGAAGTGGAGAACGCAGTCATAGCCAGGCTGGGGTGGGACACACTGTCATAGCCAGGCTGGGGTGTGGGGCACGCTGTCATAGCCAGGCTGGGGTGGAGCACGCTGTCATAGCCAGGCTGGGGTGTGGGGCACACTGTCATAGCCAGGCAGGGAAGTGGAGAACGCTGTCATAGCCAGGCTGGGGTGGGACACACTGTCATAGCCAGGCTGGGGTGTGGGGCACACTGTCATAGCCAGGCTGGGAAGTGGAGAACGCTGTCATAGCCAGGCTGGGGTGGGACACACTGTCATAGCCAGGCTGGGGTGTGGGGCACGCTGTCATAGCCAGGCTGGGGTGGAGCACGCTGTCATAGCCAGGCTGGGGTGTGGGGCACGCTGTCATAGCCAGGCTGGGGTGGGACACACTGTCATAGCCAGGCTTGGGTGTGGGGTACACTGTCATAGCCAGGCTGGGGTGTGGCGCACGCTGTCATAGCTAGGCTGGGTTGGGACACACTCTCATAGCCAGGCTGGGGTGTGGAGCACGCTGTCATAGCCAGGCTGGGGTGGGACACATTGTCATAGCCAGGCTGGGGTGTGGTGTACACTGTCATAGCCAGGCTGGGGTGTGGAGCACGCTTGGGTGTGGGACACACCCTAGCCTGGCTATGACAGCGTGCTCCACCCCAGTCTAGCTATGACAGTGTGCCCAACCCCAGCCTGGCTGTGACAATGTGCCCCACACCCCATCCTGGCTATGACAGTGTGTCGCACACCCCAGCCTGGCTATGACAGCGTGCCGACACCCTATCCTGGCTATGACAGTGTGCCCCACACCCCAGCCTGGCTATGACAGTGTGTCCCACACCCCAGCCTGGCTATGACAGTGTGTCCCACACCCAAGCCTGGCTATGACAGTGTGCCCCACACCCTAGCCTGGCTGTGAAAGCGTGCTCCACACCCCAGCCCGGCTATGACAGTGGTTCCCACACCCCAGCCTGGCTATGACAGCGTGTCCCACCCCCCAGCCTGGCTATGACAGTGTGCCCCACACCCCAGCCTGGCTATGACAGTGTGCCCCACACCCCAGCCTGGCTATGACAGTATATCCCACACCCCAGCCTGGCTATGACAGTGTACACCACACCCCAGCCTGGCTATGACAGCGTGCCCCACACCCCTGCCTGGCTATGACAGTGTGCCCCACACCCTAGCCTGGCTGTGACAGCGTGCTCCACACCCCAACCTCGCTATGACAGCGTGCCCCACACCCTAGTCTGGCTATGACAGCGAGCTTCACCACCCCAGCCTGGCTATGACAGCGTGCCCCACACCCCAGCCTGGCTATGACAGCGTGCCCCACACCCCAGTTTGGCTATGACAGTGTGTCCCACCCCAGCCTAGCTATGACAGCGTGCTCCACACCCCAGCCTGGCTATGACAGTGTACCCCACACCCCAGCCTGGCTATTACAGTGTGTCCCACCCCAGCCTGGCTATGACAGCGTGCTCCACACCCCAGCCTGGCTATGACAGTGTGTCCCACCCCAACCAAGCTATGACAGCGTGCTCCACACCCCAGCTTGGCTATGACAGTGTACCCCACACCCCAGCCTGGCTATAACAGTGTGTCCCAAACCAGCGTGGCTATGACAGCGTGCCCAACACCCCAGCCTTGCTATGACAGCGTGCTCCACCCCAGCCTGGCTATGACAGCATGCCCCACACCCCAGCCTGGCTATGACAGTGTGTCCCACCCCAGCCTGGCTATGACAGCGTGCTCCACTTCCCAGCCTGGCTATGACAGTGTGCTCCACACCCCAGCCTGGCCATGACAGTATGCTCCACACCCCAGCCTGGCTATGGCAGTGTGTCCCTCACTCCAGCCTGGCTATGACAGTGTGCCCCACACCCCAGCCTGGCTATAACAGTGTGTCCCACACCCAAGCCTGGCTATGACAGTGTGCCCCACACCCTAGCCTGGCTGTGAAAGCGTGCTCCACACCCCAGCCTGGCTATGACAGTGTGCCCCACACCCCAGCCTGGCTATGACAGCGTGTCCCACACCCCAGCCTGGCTATGACAGCGTGCCCACACCCCATCCTGGCTATGACAGTGTGCCCCACACCCCAGCCTGGCTATGACAGTGTGCCCCACCCCAGCCTGGCTATGACAGTGTGTCCCACACCCCAGCCTGGCTATGACAGTGTGTCACACCCCAGCCTGGCTATGACAGTGTGCTCCACACCCCCAGCTTTGCTATGACAGTGTGCTCCACCCCCCAGCCTGGCCATGACAGTGTGCTCCACACCCCAGCCTGGCCATGACAGTGTGCCCCACACCCCAGCCTGGCTATGGCAGTGTGTCTCACACCCCAGCCTGTCTATGACAGGGTGTCCCGCACCCCAGCCTTGCTATGACAGTGTGTCACACCCCAGCCTGGCTATGACAGTGTGCTCCACACCCCCAGCTTGGCTATGACAGTGTGCTCCACACCCCAGACTGGCCATGACAGTATGCTCCACACAGGCTGGGGTGTGGGGCACGCTGTCATAGCAAGGCTGGGGTGTGGAGCACGCTGTCACAGCCAGGCTAGGGTGTGGGGCACACTGTCATAGCCAGGCTGGGGGGTGGGACACGCTGTCATAG
Source organism: Procambarus clarkii (assembly GCF_040958095.1). NCBI lineage: Eukaryota > Metazoa > Arthropoda > Malacostraca > Decapoda > Cambaridae > Procambarus > Procambarus clarkii. The sequence goes on along the minus strand of NW_027189809.1, from coordinate 27,602 downwards.
CCAGGCTTGGGGTGTGGGACACACTGTCATAGCCAGGCTGGGGTGTGGGACACACTGTCATTGCCGGGCTGGGGTGTGGGCACACTTTCATAGCCAGGCTGGGGTGTGGGGTACACTGTCATAGCCAGGCTGGGGTGTGGGGTACACTGTCATAGCCAGGCTGGAGTGTGGGATATATTGTCATAGCCAGGCTGGGGTGTGGGGCACACTGTCATAGCCAGGCTGGGATGTGGGGCACACTGTCATAGCCAGGCTGGGGTGTGGGAAACGCTGTCATAGCCAGGCTGGGGTGTGGGGCACACTGTCATAGCCAGGCTGGGGTGAGGAGCACGCTGTCACAGCCAGGCTATGGTGTGGGGCACACTGTCATAGCCAGGCTGGGGTGTGGGACATACTGTCATAGCCAGGCTGGGGTGTGGGGCACACTGTCATAGCCAGGCTAGAGTGAGGGGCACACTGCCATAGCCAGGCTGGGGTGTGGAGCACACTGTCATGGCCAGGCTGGGGTGTGGAGCACACTGTCATAGCCAAGCTGGGGGTGTGGAGCACACTGTCATAGCCAGGCTGGGGTGTGACACACTGTCATAGCCAGGCTGGGTTGCGGAACACTGTCATAGCCAGGCTGGGGTGTGGGGCACACTATCATAGCCAGGATGGGGTGTAGGCACGCTGTCATAGCCAGGCAGGGGTGTGGGACACACTGTCATAGACAGGCTGGGGTGGGACACACTGTCATAGCCAGGTTGGGGTGTGGGGCACACTGTCATAGCCAGGATGGGTTGTGGGCACGCTGTCACAGCCAGGCTGGGTTTGGGCACACTGTCATAGCCAGGCTGGGGTGTTGGGCACACTGTCATAGCCAGGCTGGGGTGTGGAGCACACTGGCATAGCCAGGCTGGGGTGTTAGGCACACTGTCATGGCCAAGCTTGGGTGTGGGTACGCTGTCATTCCAGGCTGGGGTGTGGGGCACGCTGTCATAGCCAGGCTGGGGTGTGGAGCACGCTGTCATAGCCAGGCTGGGGTGTTGGGTACACTGTCATGGCCAGGCTGGGGTGGGACACACTGTCATAACCAGGCTGGGGTGTGGAACACACTGTCATAACCAGGCTGGGGTGGGACACACTGTCATAGCCAGGCTGGGGTGTGGGGCACACTGCCATAGCTAGGCTGGGGTGTGGGGCACACAGTCATAGCCAGGCTGGGGTGTGAGACACACTGTCATAGCCAAGCTGGGGTGTGGGGGCACACTGGCATAGCCAGGCTGGGGTGGCACACGCTGTCATAGCCAGGCTGGGGTGTGGGACACACTATCATAGCCAGGCTGGGGTGTGGGACGCACTGTCAAAGCCAGGCTGGGGTGTGGGGTACACTGTCATAGCCAAACTGAGGTGTGGAGCACTCTGTCATAGCCAGACTGGGGTGTGGGGCACGCAGTCATAGCGAGGCTGGGGTGTGGAGCACGCTGTCACAGCCAGGCTAGGGTGTGGGGCACACTGTCATAGCCAGGCTGGGGTGTGGGGCACGCTGTCATTGCCAGGCTGGGGTGTGGGGTACACTGTCATAGCCTGGCTGGGGTATGGGATATACTGTCATAGCCAGGCTGGGGTGTGGGGCACACTGTCGTAGCCAGGCTGGGGTGTGGGGCACACTGTCATAGCCAGGCTGGCGTGTGGGACACACTGTCATAGCCAGGCTGGGGTGTGGGAACCACTGTCATAGCCGGGCTGGGGTGTGGAGCACGCTTTCACAGCCACCCTAGGGTGTGGGGCACACTGTCATAGCAAGGCTTGGGTGTGGGACACACTGTCATAGCCAGGCTGGGGTGTGGGGCACACTGTCATAGCCAGGCTGGAGTGAGGGACACACTGCCATACCAAGGCTGGG
>NW_027189809.1:0-25217 GCF_040958095.1 Procambarus clarkii | reverse complement strand
TGTGGAGACAGGGGGGTAGTGTGTGGAGACAGGGGGGTAGTGTGTGGAGACAGGGGGGATGTGTGGAGACAGGGGGGTAGTGTGTGGAGACAGGGGGGTAGTGTGTGGAGACAGGGGGATGTGTGGAGACAGGGGGGTAGTGTGTGGAGACAGGGGGGATATGTGGAGACAGGGGGGTAGTGTGTGGAGACAGGGGGGTAGTGTGTGGAGACAGGGGGGATATGTGGAGACAGGGGGGTAGTGTGTGGAGACAGGGGGGGTAGTGTGTGGAGACAGGGGGGGGTAGTGTGTGGAGACAGGGAGGATGTGTGGAGACAGGGGGTAGTGTGTGGAGACAGGGGGGGGTAGTGTGTGGAGACAGGTTGGTAGTGTGTGGAGACAGGGGGGATATGTGGAGACAGGGGGGTAGTGTGTGGAGACAGGGGGGTAGTGTGTGGAGACAGGGGGGTAGTGTGTGGAGACAGGGGGATAGTGTGTGGAGACAGGGGGGGTAGTGTGTGGAGACAGGGGGGTAGTGTGTGGAGACAGGGGGGTAGCGTGTGGAGACAGGGGGGATGTGTGGAGACAAGGGGGGATGTGTGGAAACAGGGGGGGATGTGTGGAGACAGGGGGGGTGGTGTGTAGAGACAGGCGGGGGTGGTGTGTGGAGGCAGGCGGGGGGTGGTGTGTGGAGGCAGGCGGGGGTGGTGTGTGGAGACAGGTGGGGGTGTAGTGACAGGCGGGGGTGGTGTGTGGAGACAGGCGGGGGTGGTGTGTGGAGGCAGGCGGGGGGGGTGGTGTGTGGAGACAGGCGGGGGTGGTGTGTGGAGACAGGTGGGGGTGGTGTGTGGAGACAGGCGGGGATGGTGTGTGGAGACAGGTGGGAGTGGTGTGTGGAGACAGGTGGGGGTGGTGTGTAGAGACAGGCGGGGGTGGTGTGTGGAGACAGGCGGGGGTGGTGTGTGGAGACAGGCGGGGGTGGTGTGTGGAGACAGGTGGGGGTGGTGTGTGGAGGCAGGCGGGGGGTGGTGTGTGGAGACAGGCGGGGGTGGAGTGTGGAGACAGGTGTGGGGTGGTATGGGGAGACAGGCGGGGGTGGTGTGTGGAGGCAGGCGGGGGGTGGTGTGTGGAGACAGGCGGGGGTGGTGTGTGGAGACAGGTGGGGGTGGTGTGTGGAAACAGGCGGGGGTGGTGTGTGGAGACAGGTGGGAGTGGTGTGTGGAGACAGGTGGTGTGTGGTGTGTAGAGACAGGCGGGGGTGGTGTGTGGAGGCAGGCGGGGGGTGGTGTGTGGAGACAGGGGGGTAGTGTGTGGAGACAGGGGGGATGTGTGAAGACAGGAGGGTAGTGTGTGGAGACAGGGGGGTAGTGTGTGGAGACAAGGGGGTAGTGTGTGGAGACAGGGGGGATGTGTGGAGACAGGGGGGTAGTGTGTGGAGACAGGGGGGTAGTGTGTGGAGACAGGGGGGTAGTGTGTGGAGACAGGGGGGTAGTGTGTGGAGACAGGGGGGATGTGTGGAGACAGGGGGGTAGTGTGTGGAGACAGGGGGGTAGTGTGTGGAGACAGGGGGATGTGTGGAGACAGGGGGGTAGTGTGTGGAGACAGGGGGGATATGTGGAGACAGGGGGGTAGTGTGTGGAGACAGGGGGGTAGTGTGTGGAGACAGGGGGGATATGTGGAGACAGGGGGGTAGTGTGTGGAGACAGGGGGGGTAGTGTGTGGAGACAGGGGGGGGGTAGTGTGTGGAGACAGGGAGGATGTGTGGAGACAGGGGGTAGTGTGTGGAGACAGGGGGGGGTAGTGTGTGGAGACAGGTTGGTAGTGTGTGGAGACAGGTTGGTAGTGTGTGGAGACAGGGGGGATATGTGGAGACAGGGGGGTAGTGTGTGGAGACAGGGGGGTAGTGTGTGGAGACAGGGGGGTAGTGTGTGGAGACAGGGGGATAGTGTGTGGAGACAGGGGGGTAGTGTGTGGAGACAGGGGGGTAGTGTGTGGAGACAGGGGGGTAGCGTGTGGAGACAGGGGGGATGTGTGGAGACAAGGGGGGATGTGTGGAAACAGGGGGGGATGTGTGGAGACAGGGGGGGTGGTGTGTGAAGACAGGGGGGATGTGTGGAGACAGGGGTGGTGGTGTGTGGAGACAGGGGGGTAGTGTGTGGAGACAGGGGGGTAGTGTGTGGAGACAGGGGGGTAGTGTGTGGAGACAGGGGGGATGTGTAGAGACAGGAAGGTAGTGTGTGGAGACAGGGGGGATGTGTGGAGACAGGGGGGTAGTGTGTGGAGACAGGGGGGTAGTGTGTGGAGACAGGGGGTAGTGTGTGGAGACAGGGGGGTAGTGTGTGGAGACAGGGGGGGTAGTGTGTGGAGACAGGGGGGGTAGTGTGTGGAGACAGGGGGGGTAGTGTGTGGAGACAGGGGGGGATGTGTGGAGACAGGGGGGGTAGTGTGTGGAGACAGGGGGGGATGTGTGGAGACAGGGGGGGTAGTGTGTGGAGACAGGGGGTAGTGTGTGAAGACAGGGGGGTAGTGTGTGGAGACAGGAAGGTAGTGTGTGGAGACAGGGGGGGATGTGTGGAGACAGGGGGGGTAGTGTGTGGAGACAGGGGGGGTAGTGTGTGGAGACAGGGGGGTAGTGTGTGGAGACAGGGGGGTAGTGTGTGGAGACAGGGGTGTAGTGTGTGGAGACAGGGGTGTAGTGTGTGGAGACAGGGGTGTAGTGTGTGGAGACAGGGGGGTAGTGTGTGGAGACAGGGGGGTAGTGTGTGGAGACAGGGTGTAGTGTGTGGAGACAGGGTGTAGTGTGTGGAGACAGAGGGTAGTGTGTGGAGGCAGGGGGGGATGTGTGGAGACAGGGGGGGATGTGTGGAGACAGGGGGGGAGTGTGTGGAGACAGGGGGGTAGTGTGTGGAGACAGGGGGGCAGAGTGTGGAGACAGGGGGGTAGTGTGTTGAGACAGAGGGGTAGTGTGTGGAGACAGAGGGGTAGTGTGTGGAGACAGGGCGGGATGTGTGGAGACAGCGGGGCAGTGTGTGGAGACAGGGGGTAGTGTGTGGAGACAGAGGGGTAGTGTGTGGAGACAGGGGGGGAGAGTATGGAGACAGGGGGGTAGTGTGTGGAGACAGGGTGGATGTGTGGAGACAGAGGGGTAGTGTGTGGAGACAGGGGGGGGGGTAGTGTGTGGAGACAGAGGGGTAGTGTGTCGAGACAGGGGGGGATGTGTGGAGACAGGGGGTAGTGTGTGGAGACAGGGGGGTTAGTGTGTGGAGACAAGGGGGTAGTGTGTGGAGACAGAGGGTAGTGTGTGGAGACAGGGGGGGATGTTTGGAGACAAGGGGGATGTGTGGAAACAGGGGGGGGATGTGTGGAGACAGGGGGGTGATGTGTGGAGACAGGGGGGTAGTGTGTGGAGACAGGGGGGATGTGTGGAGACAGGGGGGTAGTGTGTGGGGACAGGGGGGATGTGTGGAGACAGGGGGGTAGTGTGTGGAGACAGGGGGGTTAGTGTGTGGAGACAAGGGGGTAGTGTGTGGAGACAGAGGGTAGTGTGTGGAGACAGGGGGGTAGTGTGTGGGGACAGGGGGGGTAGTGTGTGGGGACAGGGGGGATGTGTGGAGACAGGGGGGGATGTGTGGAGACAGGGGGGTGGTGTGTGGAGACCGGAGGGTGGTGTGTGGAGACAGGGGAGGGATGTGTGGAGACAGGGGGATATGTGTGGAGACAGGGGGGTGGTGTGTGGAGACAGGGGGTTAGTGTGTGGAGACAGGGGGATATGTGTGGAGACAGGGGGGTGGTGTGTGGAGACAGGTGGGGGTGTGGTGTGTGGAGACAGGTGGGGGTGTGGTGTGTGGAGACAGGTGTGGGTGGTGTGTGGAGACCGGGGGGTGGTGTGTGGAGACAGGGGAGGGATGTGTGGAGACAGGGGGATATGTGTGGAGACAGGGGGGGTAGTGTGTGGGGACAGGGGGGATGTGTGGAGACAGGGGGGTAGTGTGTGGAGACAGGGGGGTTAGTGTGTGGAGACAAGGGGGTAGTGTGTGGAGACAGAGGGTAGTGTGTGGAGACAGAGGGTAGTGTGTGGAGACAGGGGGGTAGTGTGTGGGGACAGAGGGGGTAGTGTGTGGGGACAGGGGGGATGTGTGGAGACAGGGGGGGATGTGTGGAGACAGGGGGGTGGTGTGTGGAGACCTGAGGGTGGTGTGTGGAGACAGGGGAGGGATGTGTGGAGACAGGGGGATATGTGTGGAGACAGGGGGGTGGTGTGTGGAGACAGGTGGGGGTGTGGTGTGTGGAGACAGGTGGGGGTGTGGTGTGTGGAGACAGGTGTGGGTGGTGTGTGGAGACCGGGGGGTGGTGTGTGGAGACAGGGGAGGGATGTGTGGAGACAGGGGGATATGTGTGGAGACAGGGGGATATGTGTGGAGACTGGGGGGTGGTGTGTGGAGACAGGTGGGTGTGTGGTGTGTAGAGACAGGTGGGGGTGTGGTGTGTGGAGACAGGTGGGGGTGGTGTGTGGAGACAGGCGGGGGTGGTGTGTGGAGACAGGTGGGGGTGGTGTGTGGAGACAGTTGGGGGTGGTGTGTGGAGACAGGCGGGGGTGGTGTGTAGAGACAGGCGGGGGTGGTGTGTGGAGACAGGCGGGGGTGGTGTGTGGAGACAGGTGGGGGTGGTGTGTGGAGACAGGCGGGGGTGGTGTGTGGAGACAGGCGGGGGTGGTGTGTGGAGACAGGCGGGGGTGGTGGGTAGAGACAGGTGGGAGTGGTGTGTGGAGACAGGCGGGGGTGGTGTGTAGAGACAGGCGGGGGTGGTGTGTGGTGTGTAGAGACAGGCGGGGGTGGTGTGTGGAGACAGGTGGGGGTGGTGTGTGGAGAAAGTTGGGGGTGGTGTGTGGAGACAGGCGGGGGTGGTGTGTAGAGACAGGCGGGGGTGGTGTGTGGTGTGTAGAGACAGGCGGGGGTGGTGTGTGGAGACAGGTGGGGGTGGTGTGTGGAGACAGGCGGGGGTGGTGTGTAGAGACAGGTGAGGGGTGGTGTGTGGAGACAGGCGGGGGTGGTGTGTGGAGACAGGTGAGGGGTGGTGTGTAGAGACAGGCGGGGGTGGTGTGTGGTGTGTAGAGACAGGCGGGGGTGGTGTGTGGAGACCGGCGGGGGTGGTGTGTAGAGACAGGCGGGGGTGGTGTGTAGAGACAGGCGGGGGTGGTGTGTAGAGACATTCGGGGGTGGTGTGTAGAGACAGGCGGGGGTGGTGTGTAGAGACAGGTGGGGGTGGTGTGTGGAGACAGGCGGGGGTGGTGTGTGGAGACAGGCGGGGGTGGTGTGTGGAGAGAGGCGGGGGTGGTGTGTGGAGACAGGTGGGGGTGGTGTGTGGAGACAGGTGGGGGTGGTGTGTAGACACAGGCGGGGGTGGTGTGTAGAGACAGGTGGGGGTGGTGTGTGGAGACAGGCGGGGGTGGTGTGTGGAGACAGGCGGGGGTGGTGTGTGGAGACAGGCGGGGGTGGTGTGTGGAGACAGACGGGGGTGGTGTGTGGAGACAGGCGGGGGTGGTGTGTGGAGACAGGCGGGGGTGGTGTGTGGTGTGTAGAGACAGGCGGGGGTGGTGTGTGGTGTGTGGAGACAGGCGGGGGTGGTGTGTGGAGACAGGCGGGGGTGGTGTGTGGAGACAGGCGGGGGTGGTGTGTGGTGTGTGGAGACAGGCGGGGGTGGTGTGTGGTGTGTGGAGACAGGCGGGGGTGGTGTGTGGTGTGTAGAGACAGGCGGGGGTGGTGTGTGGTGTGTGGAGACAGGCGGGGGTGGTGTGTGGAGACAGGTGGGGGTGGTGTGTGGAGAAAGGTGGAGGTGGTGTGTGGAGACAGGCGGGGGTGGTGTGTGGTGTGTAGAGACAGGCGGGGGTGGTGTGTGGTGTGTAGAGACAGGCGGGGGTGGTGTGTGGAGACAGGTGGGGGTGGTGTGTGGAGACAGGCGGGGGTGGTGTGTAGAGACAGGCGGGGGTGGTGTGTGGTGTGTGGAGACAGGTGGGGGTGGTGTGTGGAGACAGGCGGGGGTGGTGTGTAGAGACAGGCGGGGGTGGTGTGTGGTGTGTGGAGACAGGCGGGGGTGGTGTGTGGAGACAGGCGGGGGGTGGTGTGTGGAGACAGGTGGGGGTGGTGTGTGGAGACAGGTGGGGGTGGTGTGTGGAGACAGGCGGGGGTGGTGTGTGGAGACAGGTGAGGGGTGGTGTGTGGAGACAGGTGAGGGGTGGTGTGTAGAGACAGGCGGGGGTGGTGTGGGGAGACAGGCGGGGGTGGTGTGTGGAGACAGGCGGGGGTGGTGTGTAGAGACAGGCGGGGGTGGTGTGTGGTGTGTAGAGACAGGCGGGGGTGGTGTGTGGAGACAGGTGGGGGTGGTGTGTGGAGACAGGTGGGGGTGGTGTGTGGAGACAGGCGGGGGTGGTGTGTAGAGACAGGCGGGGGTGGTGTGTGGTGTGTAGAGACAGGCGGGGGTGGTTTGTGGAGACAGGCGGGGGTGGTGTGTGGAGACAGGCGGGGGTGGTGTGTGGAGACAGGCGGGGGTGGTGTGTAGAGACAGGTGGGGGTGGTGTGTGGAGACAGGCGGGGGTGGTGTGTGGAGACAGGCGGGGGTGGTGTGTAGAAACAGCCGGGGGTGGTGTGTGGAGACAGGTGAGGGGTGGTGTGTGGAGACAGGTGAGGGGTGGTGTGTAGAGACAGGCGGGGGTGGTGTGTAGAGACAGGTGAGGGGGTGGTGTGTGGAGACAGGCGGGGGTGGTGTGTAGAGACAGGCGGGGGTGGTGTGTAGAGACAGGCGGGGGTGGTGTGTAGAGACAGGCGGGGGTGGTGTGTAGAGACAGGCGGGGGTGGTGTGTGGAGACAGGCGGGGGTGGTGTGTGGTGTGTAGAGACAGGCGGGGGTGGTGTGTGGAGACAGGTGAGGGGTGGTGTGTGGAGACAGGTGAGGGGTGGTGTGTAGAGACAGGTGAGGGGTGGTGTGTGGAGACAGGCGGGGGTGGTGTGTAGAGACAGGCGGGGGTGGTGTGTAGAGACAGGCGGGGGTGGTGTGTGGAGACAGGCGGGGGTGGTGTGTAGAGACAGGCGGGGGTGGTGTGTAGAGACAGGCGGGGGTGGTGTGTGGTGTGTAGAGACAGGCGGGGGTGGTGTGTGGAGACAGGCGGGGGTGGTGTGTGGAGACAGGTGGGGGTGGTGTGTAGAGACAGGCGGGGGTGGTGTGTGGAGACAGGCGGGGGTGGTGTGTAGAGACAGGCGGGGGTGGTGTGTGGTGACTGGTGGGGGTGGTGTGTAGAGACAGGCGGGGGTGGTGTGTGGAGGCAGGCGGGGGGTGGTGTGTGGAGACAGGCGGGGGTGGTGTGTGGAGACAGGTGGGGGTGTAGAGACAGGCGGGGGTGGTGTGTGGAGACAGGCGGGGGTGGTGTGTGGAGGCAGGCGGGATGGTGGTGTGTGGAGACAGGCGGGGGTGGTGTGTGGAGACAGGTGGGGGTGGTGTGTGGAGAGAGGCGGGGGTGGTGTGTGGAGACAGGTGGGAGTGGTGTGTGGAGACAGGTGGGGGTGGTGTGTAGAGACAGGCGGGGGTGGTGTGTGGAGACAGGCGGGGGTGGTGTGTGGAGACAGGTGGGGGTGGTGTGTGGAGGCAGGCGGGGGGTGGTGTGTGGAGACAGGCGGGGGTGGTGTGTGGAGACAGGTGTGGGGTGGTGTGTGGAGACAGGCGGGGGTGGTGTGTGGAGGCAGGCGGGGGGTGGTGTGTGGAGACAGGCGGGGGTGGTGTGTGGAGACAGGTGGGGGTGGTGTGTGGAGACAGGCGGGGGTGGTGTGTGGAGACAGGTGGGAGTGGTGTGTGGAGACAGGTGGTGTGTGGTGTGTAGAGACAGGCGGGGGTGGTGTGTGGGGGCAGGCGGGGGGTGGTGTGTGGAGACAGGGGGGTAGTGTGTGGAGACAGGGGGGATGTGTGAAGACAGGAGGGTAGTGTGTGGAGACAGGGGGGTAGTGTGTGGTGACAAGGGGGTAGTGTGTGGAGACAGGGGGGATGTGTGGAGACAGGGGGGTAGTGTGTGGAGACAGGGGGGTAGTGTGTGGAGACAGGGGGGTAGTGTGTGGAGACAGGGGGGTAGTGTGTGGAGACAGGGGGGATGTGTGGAGACAGGGGGGTAGTGTGTGGAGACAGGGGGGTTGTTGGATATTTCCAACATCGAATACAGCATTGTTGTATTCTCATTACTTATTACTAATCATATTAATATTGTAGTAAGTAAAATTAACAACTCGTAGAATTCTCCTGTACTCATAATTCATCTGTGCATTAGGCTAGAATTCTCACGTCATCTGACGCTAGTATTGCGTCAGATTTCTTTACAGTAAAACACATTATATACAATTTGTGTGAGAATTAAATACGATTCTCCATAATTAAGGCATTCTGTATGACAACTGATTGCAGACGAATTGTTCTCTAACTAAAAGCCGAATAGAGCGTTAGAATTATACCGTCTACCTCGCAGTAGTGTTAACGTCATCAATGAATGCTATGGGGAGACATTAATTCCTCTCCCTTGTATCTTTACTATTCTTAAATAGTTAAATAATAATATTTCGTTCCTCTAAATAATAAACCCGTCCAGTCTTTAGAGTTTCAAGCGCGAATGCGAGAAATATTAATGTTCATGCCAATAATTTGTGTAATGAACGTCGACTCGGCGTGGGGGGAGGGACGCGACGCCATGCTCACTCGGTGAGGGAGTCGGGACGCGTACACGTGGGGAACCGAAGAGAGGCAGACCTGCGCTTAACGTACTCACAAAAGACGCCATTGTCCAGTAAATAGGACACGTGTGTCTATCTACAGATGAAAGCCGCCACTGTGAGGCGTGAACGACCTTGCAGATAATATCTTCAACTAGTGCTGGTGTTAAATAAGGGACCCCTAGACTTGGTTCCTGACGACACGTGATCAGCCAACTTGAAACGCATCAATCCAGGATAGGTTCACCGGAGCCTGGGATGCGAAATTACGGCAATCTTAATACTTACACAGTGCCCACAGCTAAGTACCTTTTATTTGATGCATCATTTACAGGTTTAATAATAGCGGGGTGATTGCGCGTCACGCGGCACGACAACACCTAATAACAGGTGATTAGAAATTTCTCTGTAGATATCAATAATCTTGAATATGTATTGAGTAGTTAAATCAATTGCTACTGGTAGTTATTTATTTTGCAGCTCGAGAGACGAATTCCTCATGCTGTCTTCTCCATGTTAACCGTGTCAGACGTCGGTGTACCAGACTTGGAGATTAAGAGGACTGCCAGGGTTATCTAAAGGAATCCATTACCAGCTAAGGCTTATTTCTTTTACTCATAACATTGCAATTTGATACATTCAGAATGTTTTCAACATAATGTGTGATTTACTGTAATTCATTATTATGCTCATATTCATGTTCTTCTTTGTATGAATAATATTATATTCAACATTAATTATAGGATTAGATTATTATTAATAGAATCAGTGAACGAACCACACTGATTCCTGGACGTACTGACCTCCAGTAATAACCCCCCAATGTAGGTGTTTGAGGTTTGGTTTTAATAATACAGCCCATTAATTATTCTTATGATCATACTTTCTAGTCATATCCATAGTCACTGGTTTCTTCTAGAATTTTATCTAATGATCTGAAATTCTCAGTTTCCCTCTTTACTTTAAAAGCGGGTGGTCCTTCGTAATTTAATTTACTACTTTAATTATTAATTAATCAGAATCAAACCCAAATATCCCACATTATGGTCCTTCGAACCGGATAGGCATTAAATTTATAATTAAATTATTAACCATTAATAACTAATCCTTGTGTGATAGAAGCTAGACTAACTATTTAATTAATCGTGTCAACTAACAGTGTAACACATCAGTTAGCCTAGATCACACTAACAGCTACCTTATACATAGCTTTAGTGGGTTATAACTAATTACCCACAACATTTAGACCTACACTTCATACTGAAGTAGAACCCTTAGGTCACCAAGAGCAACAGCTCATAACCTTATATTAATCACTAACACCAATTAAGTGTTAACCATTTAGGCTATACCAATGTTTCAATACATGGCTGTCAGCAGACTGTCCATTATAGCCTGAATCCATGTTATAATTACTGATTCACTCAAGTCAGTGGATCATTAACATTTAGGGATCCAGTATACTAATATAAATTACTGATCTCATATTAGTTAATCATTACTAACCCTGATAACATTTTATTCCACAATTAGGAGTACATTTAGGAGTTAGATAATATTTACGGCAGTAGAATACTTGCCAAACACAATTAATTCTTTTGTGTTCATTTAATTTCTTATACACATAATTACACAAGTGTATATTATATAAAATACAAAAAACCCCAAAACACAGCACAATTATTTGCACATTACTGCACCATAATATAATCTTTGCCAACCTTTGTTAGGTAGCAATTTAGGCTGTGATTGTGTTGAATTTGGCACAAGCACAGACTAAATATAGTTGTAGTTTCTCAAGTAGAAATTCACACGACTAGGCTTGAGCTAGTTAGTGACATATATTATTCTTTTGTGCTGACCCTATCAAGGGTGGGATTAACCATTTATTGTGTAATTATTTTATTGCATATTTCTATGTATGTCTTTGAGTGTTACTGTAAGTCCACTACCCATCCGAAGCTGATTTAGAAGAGCTAAGCTGAGGAACACCTGTAGTGAGACCAAGGTACCACTCAAATCTTAGTTGCTTATTATTAGGTAGGTAGCTAACCTCTAAATGAGGTAAATTATAACCAGCCTCAAGAAATATCAGGCTGTCAATACTTATACCTGCTCTACATCAAGGAGCAGATTATAGCTATACCACTAGCTACATAAGCCCTATCAGGCTCAATTTACCGCAAGAATGAATCCTTTAGAAAGGAATGCAAGATTCTTGACAGCTCTTCAAGCTCCTTTAGGAAAACTGCTTGTGAAATGTCATTTCTGTGTCGAAACTGACCCAGGTGACGTCTACAGACTAGCAAGTTCCATAAGGATCGCCAGCCAAAAATATGACTACATCAAGACTGTAATCGAGACCCACAGGAATTTACTCCAAGCCGGTCATACTGTCTCAGACCACTTACGTCTAACAGAATCTGATCTCGATAACTATGAACATTCTGTTCAAACCAGTTTAGACCGATATAAGGAGGTGCTTGCGAAGCAAGATATTCCCGAGTGGGTGGATCAGATCATTAATAGACCTGTATCCAAGCTAACACTCAGCTCAGATGAAATACTTGAGCTAAATCAAGACGAGGAGAATCCTCTAATCAATGCTGATCACTATACAGGATCAACAACTGGAGATCAACCTTCATTTTCTAACCTTTCATCTAATACAGCTTCATGTGATGATTTGTTTACAGAGTCTGATCAAATTTCAGACCACTCTTCTCAATGTTCCCTGGATTCTATAAGTGCGATACATAATGCTACTGAATTAACTAGCTTATCACCAGAACCCAGAGAAACAAGTGAAGCTGCAGATGAAACAAGTGAAGCTGCAATGATCAGTGAATCTGAACCAGAAAATGATAAAGCTAATGCTGCAGCAGCAGCCGAAGCTGTAATCAAAGCTGAGGCTAAACAAGAAGCCTTAAGCAACACAAGTAATGGTCACAATTGCTCACAACAGCCTTCTAAAGTAAGTGCTGACAATGAGAAGACTATTATAAACCTTGTGCACCAATTATTAAATTTATCTTCACCAGAACAATCAGATGACTCTTTACAAGCTTTTAGTTTTCAGCTTGAGACTCTGATAAATTCTTTCAGTAAAGAGGTGGATCACCCAACTACTGAGTGGATGACTAAAATTATCATCCAAAGAAAATTGTCTGGTGACACACTTAATAAATTATATGTATGCCAGAATGGTAATACCCTGTCATTGCAGGATATATTTACAGGTTTGCGTAATATGAGCAATCATACAGCAGACCAAGCAATTAATGCTAAATCTGAATGCACCAAAACTGTACCTACAGCAGTTTCCTTGCCTGAAACTCCTAAAGTGACACTGTCACTAGGTAACCAAGGTGCTAATACTCAATGTAACAACAATCAGTTAAATACTGATTCATCAGTGAGGCCTAAGAGTCCCACAGGTGCTCCTAAGAGACCTAATAGTCCAAAGAGCACTGCTAATAATCCATGTAACCAGAATCAGTCAAATACTGATTCATCAGTGAGGCCTAAGAGTCCCACAGGTGCTCCTAAGAGACCTAATAGTCCAAAGAGCACTGCTAATAACTCCACAGGTGCTCCTAAGAGACCTAATAGTCCAAAGAGCACTCCCAAGAGCCTGTTAATGGTTCCCCAGAGTACACCAAGTACTCACAAGAGAATAAATAACAAGCAAATGCAAGCAGCAAAACCATCACCACCTGCAAATACTGTTTTACCTAAACCGGTAACCCCTAAACGATCTGTAGGATGGGGAATATGCTTGTTTTGCAATCAAAAACATTCTCTGTACAAATGTACTAATTATCCTAATAGAGACACAAGAGTCAGACGACTCAAACATTTACACAAATGTACTAGGTGTCTCAAACCACATAATGTTAACAGCTGTGACACCCCACTGAACACCTGCAATAGGCGTAGAAGGGGCAAGCATCATGCTGCACTGTGCAAATTAGTTAGGACTAATTATGTCAATCCTAGAATAGGACGTAGAGAATCTACACCAGTACAGTGCTGCAAGGTGCGAGATGTGTACAGCGTAACTTCCCAAGCATCTCAAGTGGATGCTGCTTTGCCTACTGCCCAACTTCAAGTGAAGAACAGAGGAACCAAGATCACCATACGTGGATTATTTGATCAAGGTTCCCAGAGAACTTTCATTACTCAAAGGGCAGCAGAGGCACTTAATTTACAACCAATAGGACAGGTAAAATTAAACTTGTCAGGGTCCATGATAAATCGAGGAACCCATGAATACACAGTAGTTCAACCGCTTGTACGACTAGGTAGTCAAGCCAAGGCTGTCCAAGCCATTGTTGTAGATCAAATACCTTTAGACTTAAATATTAAGGGTCTGGGGTACACAGCCCACTTCCTGCAGGAACGTGAAATTAAATTGGCTGACAACAAATTAATGTCTGACCGCCTTAATAATGTAGATGTACTAGTAGGAGCCGACTACTATTACCAGTTCATAACTGGACATGTTAAACGATTGGGAATGAATATGCTCCAATCTGCAGGAGGCTACTTACTTACTGGTAAAGTTCTGAATGTGAACAAGCCTAAGCCTGCCAATAATAAATTAGTCAGCAGAAAATCAATTCTCCAGCAGCAAGCTAAAAGGAGAAACACAGCTGAGTAATAAACTCAGATTGAATGTAATGCAATTGATACTCGCTGAGATGTTTCATAGCTCTCAGTGAAAATCAATGGTCCGTACTCAAACAAGTACAAGTCACAGCGACCAAACTATTGAATTCACTGCAGAGCTAGAATTATTCTCGACAAGTAGTAATTGACCACACTCAGTCTTCCTAGTTAAATTGTAATGTTAGGCTAGAGAAACTAGTACTCCCTAGGAATTAATCATGTTAGGCTAGAGAATCTAGCACTCAATGCCACTGGCATTTCCTGAATTTAATTATAAATTCACTAGGACCACTGGTCCACTATACTTGCGCTTAAAGGTTTGCCAAGAAAACCTTCTTAATACCATGTTTTCTGCACTAAGAGTTAGTGATAAATACTTGCATTAATTGTTTGAGTTGTTTTTCTTTCGTTTCTGCTTATTTAGTGTAGGAGCGCAGCACGAACAAACTTGCACACTTACTAATAGGTAAGTGAATTTTCAGAGAACTAATATGTTTAATGCATTACCGTTAAACATTAGCATTGTTAATTAACATGCTTCATGAGCTTAACATAGCTCACCTTAGGATTAACGTAATAATACGAGTGCTCGTTCACCATGCGCACGAGCTTAATATTGCTCGCCATGATAACTGAATGACAAAGCTCCACCTCGTTAATTCGAGTTCACTGAACTCACCCTGTTAACTGTTAACGAGCTCCATGTAGCTCACCCTGTCAGCACTGCTGACGAGATCACTGTATCTCACCCTGTCAACACTGTTGACGAGTTCACTGAACTCACCCTGTTAACTGTTAACGAGCTCAATGCAGCTCAACCTGTCAGCACTGCTGACGAGCTCAATGTAGCTCACCCTGTCAACACTGTTGACGAGTTCAATGCAACTCACCCTGTTAGCACTAGCTAACGAGCTCACTGCAGCTCACCCTGTCAACACTGTTGACGAGTTCACTGCAACTCACCCTGTTAGCACTAGCTAACGAGCTCACTGTAGCTCACCCTGTCAACACTGTTGACGAGTTCACTGCAACTCACCCTGTTAGCACTGCTAACGAGCTCACTGTAGCTCACCCTGTCAGCACTGCTGACGAGCTCACTGCAGCTCACCCTGTCAACACTGTTGACGAGTTCCATGTAACTCACCCTGTTAGCACTGCTAACGAGCTCACTGTAGCTCACCCTGTCAGCGCTGCTGACGAGCTCACTGCAGCTCACCCTGTCAACACTGTTGACGAGTTCCATGTAACTCACCCTGTTAGCACTGCTGACGAGCTCACTGCAGCTCACCCTGTCAACACTGTTGACGAGTTCCCTGTAACTCACCCTGTCAGCACTGCTGACGAGCTCACTGTAGCTCACCATGTTCAAGAGTTTAATATAACTCGACCTGTTAATGAGCTCAATACTGCTCACCCTGTTAATTTGTGTACATTTTTGCTCACGTTTAGCTTAGTCCCTTACTTAGGTAGGTTAGAAATTCAAACCATTTATTTAGGTAGGCTTAGGGACTTTAGTAGTGTCAACTGAGTACTAGCCTAATCTGTACTCACCATTAATTACAGTTGACTATACTTATAGAGACTGATTTAATAAACTCAATTTCATGTAAAGGTGA
The DNA here is from genome assembly GCF_040958095.1 of Procambarus clarkii. NCBI lineage: Eukaryota > Metazoa > Arthropoda > Malacostraca > Decapoda > Cambaridae > Procambarus > Procambarus clarkii. The sequence goes on along the minus strand of NW_027189809.1, from coordinate 10,211 downwards.
TTTCGTATTAACAAGTTTACAGTGTCAAGCCTATGAGCTGCCATTTAATTAGCTCATAAGTCAGAATGACTAGGCTACTAATCTCACTGTCGACTCAGAATTTTCCTTGATTTTAATGAATAAACTTTTCAGTTCTCTACTTTCTATTATTTAGCTAGTTAGCAAATTATTTGTACCATCAGTCAGCATGACTACTGCACGGCAGTGCACATTAAATTCAACTTCCTCATTTGAATTTGAGGTGATCGTGATGCTGCGTGATGTTATTGTCTAGTAACTCAATAGTTACAAGTCACAGCGACCCTGGACAGTGACCTCATTGTAGTGTCATAGTCTCCTTGATCTTGAATGACTAATAATACTTTACTGTATAATCATACAATAGTGTTATCAGTTCTTAGGAACTTATTCTGAGTTTACCTACGATTCAGCAGCTACGTAATACACCATTACATGTCACTGCGACCCTAGTTGTTGAGTTTATTGTGAGCTTTAGAGCGTTCCTGATTACCGATAACTTAATCATTTAATGTTTCAATATTTCATGCATGTTTCCACTAAGGGAAACTGCAAGCCTATTACAACTCTGAACAAGAGTAATTTCTTTCACTTCCCACTGAGAAAACTGTGATGAAACTACGATGTGATATCACGTAACGAAACATTACACGTCACTATGACCCAAGATATCGCATCACCGTAGATTCTGTTAGTTTAAATTGGGAGAGTTAAATTCTATAAATATTGTGTAGGCTACAAACAACATGTTTCATTTGACATGTAAATAGCAAGACTCAAGTTCTTGTAAGTCCTTGATAAATCCGGGACGTTCGTTATGTGTGTACTAACATACTAACCTACTAATGTGTTAATCTTAATATTACTTCGGGATAGGTCAGTACAACACAGTACACTACGACCCTGGGAATCCCCCCCCGGAGTTATGTTGGATATTTCCAACATCGAATACAGCATTGTTGTATTCTCATTACTTATTACTAATCATATTAATATTGTAGTAAGTAAAATTAACAACTCGTAGAATTCTCCTGTACTCATAATTCATGTGTGCATTAGGCTAGAATTCTCACGTCATCTGACGCTAGTATTGCGTCAGATTTCTTTACAGTAAAACACATTATATACAATTTGTGTGAGAATTAAATACGATTCTCCATAATTAAGGCATTCTGTATGACAACTGATTGCAGACGAATTGTTCTCTAACTAAAAGCCGAATAGAGCGTTAGAATTATACCGTCTACCTCGCAGTAGTGTTAACGTCATCAATGAATGCTATGGGGAGACATTAATTCCTCTCCCTTGTATCTTTACTATTCTTAAATAGTTAAATAATAATATTTCGTTCCTCTAAATAATAAACCCGTCCAGTCTTTAGAGTTTCAAGCGCGAATGCGAGAAATATTAATGTTCATGCCAATAATTTGTGTAATGAACGTCGACTCGGCGTGGGGGGAGGGACGCGACGCCATGCTCACTCGGTGAGGGAGTCGGGACGCGTACACGTGGGGAACCGAAGAGAGGCAGACCTGCGCTTAACGTACTCACAAAAGACGCCATTGTCCAGTAAATAGGACACGTGTGTCTATCTACAGATGAAAGCCGCCACTGTGAGGCGTGAACGACCTTGCAGATAATATCTTCAACTAGTGCTGGTGTTAAATAAGGGACCCCTAGACTTGGTTCCTGACGACACGTGATCAGCCAACTTGAAACGCATCAATCCAGGATAGGTTCACCGGAGCCTGGGATGCGAAATTACGGCAATCTTAATACTTACACGGTGCCCACAGCTAAGTACCTTTTATTTGATGCATCATTTACAGGTTTAATAATAGCGGGGTGATTGCGCGTCACGCGGCACGACAACACCTAATAACAGGTGATTAGAAATTTCTCTGTAGATATCAATAATCTTGAATATGTATTGAGTAGTTAAATCAATTGCTACTGGTAGTTATTTATTTTGCAGCTCGAGAGACGAATTCCTCATGCTGTCTTCTCCATGTTAACCGTGTCAGACGTCGGTGTACCAGACTTGGAGATTAAGAGGACTGCCAGGGTTATCTAAAGGAATCCATTACCAGCTAAGGCTTATTTCTTTTACTCATAACATTGCAATTTGATACATTCAGAATGTTTTCAACATAATGTGTGATTTACTGTAATTCATTATTATGCTCATATTCATGTTCTTCTTTGTATGAATAATATTATATTCAACATTAATTATAGGATTAGATTATTATTAATAGAATCAGTGAACGAACCACACTGATTCCTGGACGTACTGACCTCCAGTAATAACCCCCCAATGTAGGTGTTTGAGGTTTGGTTTTAATAATACAGCCCATTAATTATTCTTATGATCATACTTTCTAGTCATATCCATAGTCACTGGTTTCTTCTAGAATTTTATCTAATGATCTGAAATTCTCAGTTTCCCTCTTTACTTTAAAAGCGGGTGGTCCTTCGTAATTTAATTTACTACTTTAATTATTAATTAATCAGAATCAAACCCAAATATCCCACAGGGGTAGTGTGTGGAGACAGGGGGATGTGTGGAGACAGGGGGGTAGTGTGTGGAGACAGGGGGGATATGTGGAGACAGGGGGGTAGTGTGTGGAGACAGGGGGGTAGTGTGTGGAGACAGGGGGGATATGTGGAGACAGGGGGGTAGTGTGTGGAGACAGGGGGGGTAGTGTGTGGAGACAGGGGGGGGGGTAGTGTGTGGAGACAGGGAGGATGTGTGGAGACAGGGGGTAGTGTGTGGAGACAGGGGGGGGTAGTGTGTGGAGACAGGGGGGTAGTGTGTGGAGACAGGGGGGATATGTGGAGACAGGGGGGTAGTGTGTGGAGACAGGGGGGTAGTGTGTGGAGACAGGGGGGTAGTGTGTGGAGACAGGGGGGGTAGTGTGTGGAGACAGGGGGGTAGTGTGTGGAGACAGGGGGGTAGCGTGTGGAGACAGGGGGGATGTGTGGAGACAGGGGGGATGTGTGGAGACAAGGGGGGATGTGTGGAAACAGGGGGGGGATGTGTGGAGACAGGGGGGGTGGTGTGTGGAGACAGGGGGGATGTGTGGAGACAGGGGGGGGTGGTGTGTGGAGACAGGGGGGTAGTGTGTGGAGACAGGGGGGTAGTGTGTGGAGACAGGGGGGTAGTGTGTGGAGACAGGGGGGATGTGTAGAGACAGGAAGGTAGTGTGTGGAGACAGGGGGGATGTGTGGAGACAGGGGGGTAGTGTGTGGAGACAGGGGGGGTAGTGTGTGGAGACAGGGGGGTAGTGTGTGGAGACAGGGGGTAGTGTGTGGAGACAGGGGGGTAGTGTGTGGAGACAGGGGGGATGTGTAGAGACAGGAAGGTAGTGTGTGGAGACAGGGGGGGATGTGTGGAGACAGGGGGGGTAGTGTGTGGAGACAGGGGGGGTAGTGTGTGGAGACAGAGGGGTAGTGTGTGGAGACAGGGGGGTAGTGTGTGGAGACAGGGGTGTAGTGTGTGGAGACAGGGGTGTAGTGTGTGGAGACAGGGGTGTAGTGTGTGGAGACAGGGGGGTAGTGTGTGGAGACAGGGTGTAGTGTGTGGAGACAGAGGGTAGTGTGTGGAGGCAGGGGGGGATGTGTGGAGACAGGGGGGGATGTGTGGAGACAGGGGGGGAGTGTGTGGAGACAGGGGGGTAGTGTGTGGAGACAGGGGGGCAGAGTGTGGAGACAGGGGGGTAGTGTGTGGAAACAGGGGGGTAGTGTGTTGAGACAAAGGGGTAGTGTGTGGAGACAGAGGGGTAGTGTGTGGAGACAGGGCGGGATGTGTGGAGACAGCGGGGCAGTGTGTGGAGACAGGGGGTAGTGTGTGGAGACAGAGGGGTAGTGTGTGGAGACAGGGGGGGGAGAGTATGGAGACAGGGGGGTAGTGTGTGGAGACAGGGTGGATGTGTGGAGACAGAGGGGTAGTGTGTGGAGACAGGGGGGGGGGGTAGTGTGTGGAGACAGAGGGGTAGTGTGTCGAGACGGGGGGATGTGTGGAGACAGGGGGTAGTGTGTGGAGACAGGGGGGTTAGTGTGTGGAGACAAGGGGGTAGTGTGTGGAGACAGAGGGTAGTGTGTGGAGACAGGGGGGGATGTTTGGAGACAAGGGGGATGTGTGGAAACAGGGGGGGGATGTGTGGAGACAGGGGGGTGATGTGTGGAGACAGGGGGGTAGTGTGTGGAGACAGGGGGGATGTGTGGAGACAGGGGGGTAGTGTGTGGGGACAGGGGGGATTTGTGGAGACAGGGGGGTAGTGTGTGGAGACAGGGGGGTTAGTGTGTGGAGACAAGGGGGTAGTGTGTGGAGACAGAGGGTAGTGTGTGGAGACAGGGGGGTAGTGTGTGGGGACAGGGGGGGTAGTGTGTGGGGACAGGGGGGATGTGTGGAGACAGGGGGGGATGTGTGGAGACAGGGGGGTGGTGTGTGGAGACCGGAGGGTGGTGTGTGGAGACAGGGGAGGGATGTGTGGAGACAGGGGGATATGTGTGGAGACAGGGGGGTGGTGTGTGGAGACAGGGGGTTAGTGTGTGGAGACAGGGGGATATGTGTGGAGACAGGGGGGTGGTGTGTGGAGACAGGTGGGGGTGTGGTGTGTGGAGACAGGTGGGGGTGTGGTGTGTGGAGACAGGTGTGGGTGGTGTGTGGAGACCGGGGGGTGGTGTGTGGAGACAGGGGAGGGATGTGTGGAGACAGGGGGATATGTGTGGAGACAGGGGGGGTAGTGTGTGGGGACAGGGGGGATGTGTGGAGACAGGGGGGTAGTGTGTGGAGACAGGGGGGTTAGTGTGTGGAGACAAGGGGGTAGTGTGTGGAGACAGAGGATAGTGTGTGGAGACAGAGGGTAGTGTGTGGAGACAGGGGGGTAGTGTGTGGGGACAGGGGGGGGTAGTGTGTGGGGACAGGGAGGATGTGTGGAGACAGGGGGGGATGTGTGGAGACAGGGGGGTGGTGTGTGGAGACCGGAGGGTGGTGTGTGGAGACAGGGGAGGGATGTGTGGAGACAGGGGGATATGTGTGGAGACAGGGGGGTGGTGTGTGGAGACAGGTGGGGGTGTGGTGTGTGGAGACAGGTGGGGGTGTGGTGTGTGGAGACAGGTGTGGGTGGTGTGTGGAGACCGGGGGGTGGTGTGTGGAGACAGGGGAGGGATGTGTGGAGACAGGGGGATATGTGTGGAGACAGGGGGATATGTGTGGAGACTGGGGGGTGGTGTGTGGAGACAGGTGGGTGTGTGGTGTGTAGAGACAGGTGGGGGTGTGGTGTGTGGAGACAGGTGGGGGTGTGGTGTGTAGAGACAGGTGGGGGTGTGGTGTGTAGAGACAGGTGGGGGTGTGGTGTGTGGAGACAGGTGTGGGTGGTGTGTGGAGACAGGTGTGGGTGGTGTGTGGAGACAGGTGTGGGTGGTGTGTGGAGACAGGTGTGGGTGGTGTGTGGAGACAGGTGTGGGTGGTGTGTGGAGACAGGTGGGTGGGTTTTGGTGTGTGTGGTGCTCGGGTTGACTGAGCTAATGAATGATTAAATTCCTCATATATGTATTATTGTGTATGTGCATGCCACTATACCCTTCATAGTTACAATAAAACTACATTATTAGTAATGAAGGAATTTCTTCTCGAATGAATTAAAACACCGAAAACGCTTCAGAATGAAATAAGTTCGCTATAATTTACAAAGGACGCTAACCAAGCTACAATATTACTCCCATCTCCACAGGAAGCTTCCTCTCGCCAACATAATTAAGCGTTGCAACTTTAATATTCATACCTGAGAATTCTCAAGTTATCGCCAGGAAACCAACATGAAAAGCTGAAACTTGGTTTGGAAAATATCCGCCAGGGTGCACCACTGGCCAGTTTATTCTTACACCAATATTTTGCTAGTTGCATTTACACGCAAACACACACACACACACACACACACACACATTCACACACACACACACACACACACACACACACACACACACACACACACACACACACACACGCCACACACACACAAACATTCAGTCAGGGGAAAAAGTATTAACAACTGGGAACAGAGGATAGGACCTTACTATACCCCCCCCCTCTTAACCCCCCCATCTGACCTGATCTGACCTGGTCGCCATCTCCGCCCCCCCCCTACTCCCCAGTCCCCCGCATCCCCCATACACACACTCTTCCCCTCCCCACTCTCTCCCCATCTTCCCCTCTCCCACTCCCTCTCTCCCACTCTCACTCTCTTCCACTCTCTATCTCTCACCCACTCTCACTCTCTCCACCTCTCTATCTCTCTCCCACTCTTCTCCCACTCTCTAGTCTCTCATCCCACTCTCTCTCCCACTCTCTATCTCTCTCCCACTCTCTTCTCCCACTCTCTATCTCTCTCCTGCTCTCTCTCTCTCTCTCTCTCTCTCTCTCTCTCTCTCTCTCTCATCTCTCCTCTCTCTCTCTCTCTCTCTCTCTCTCTCTCTCTCTCTCCCTCCCCTCCCTCCCTCTCTTTCCTTCCCCACCCCCTCTCTGCCCACACACACACACACACACAACAGGAAAAAACAGAGAAGCAAAAGAAGAATCCGTGGTTTTAATAGGGAAGTATGAAAGCAAAGGAGCTGAACAAAAGGGCATGGAGGAAACTTCCTTAATAACAGAACACCAGAAAGTAGAGAGAGATACCAGAGAACCAGGAACGAGTATGTTAGTGTGAGAAGAGGAGCTTGAGAAAAGGTATGAAAATGATATAGCTAATAAAGCCAAGACCGAACCAAAGCTACTACACAGTCACATCAGGAGGAAGACAACAGTGAAGGAACAGGTGATGAAACTTAGGGTGGGCGAGGACGGGTACACAGAGAATGACAAAGAGGTGTGTGAAGAACTCAACAAAAGGTTACAGGAGGCCTTTACAATAGAACAGGGAGAAGTCACGGCTAGGAGAGGTGGCAGCAAACCAGGTGACCTTGGAAAGGTTCGAAATTACAAGAGATGAGGTCAAGAAGCACCTATTGGAGATGGATGTGAGAAAAGCTGTTGGCCGGATGGAATCTCACCATGGATATTGAAAGAGTGTGCAGGAGCACTTTGCTTGCCACTCTCCATAGTGTATAGTAGGTCACTGGAAAGGGGAGACCTACCAGAAATATGGAAGACTGCTAATGTAGTACCAATATTTAAAAAGGGTGACAGACAAGAGGCACTGAACTACAGGCCAGTGTCCTTAACTTGAATACCATGCAAGGTGATGGAGAAGATTGTGAGAAAAAACCTAGTAACACATCTGGAGAGAAGAGACTTCGTGACAACCCATCAACATGGGTTCAGGGAGGGTAAATCTTGCCTTACAAGCTTGATAGAATTCTACGATCAGGTGACAAAGATTAAGCAAGAAAGAGAAGAATGGGCGGACTGTATTTTTTTGGACTGTCGGAAAGCCTTTGACACAGTACCCCATAAAAGGTTGATTGCATAAGCTGCAGAAACAGGCAGGAGTAACTGGTAGGGAGCTCCAGTGGATAAGGGAGTACCTAAGGCAATACGGAAGCAGAGAGTTATAGTGAGGGTGAGACCTCAAAATGGGGTGAAGTCACCAGTAGAGTCCCACAGGGCTCTGCGCTTGGACCTATCCTATTTCTGATATATGTAAATGATCATCCAGAGGGTAAAGACTCATTCCTCTCAATGTTGCTTGACGACGCCAAAAATTATGAGAGGGATTAAGACAGAGGAGGACAGCTTGAGGCTTCAAGATGACCTGGACAAGCTGCAGGAATGGTCGAACAAATGGCTGTTAGAGTTTCCCCAAGCAAATGTAATGTAATGAAGATAGGGGTTAGGAAGCAGGAGACCAGATACAAGGTATCACTTGGGAGATGAAATACTTCAAGAGTCAGAGAGAGAGAAAAGACCTGGGGGTTGGATATCACGCCAGACCTGTCTCCTGAAGCTCATATCAAGAGGATAACATCAGCAGCATTATGCCAGGTTGGCTAACATAAGAACGGCCTTTAGAAACTTGTGTAAGGAATCTTTCAGAAACCATTATATACCACATATGTCAGACCAATCCTGGAGTATGCGGCTCCAGCATGGAGTCCATATCTAGTCAAGCATAAGACTAAACTGGAAAAAGGTTCAAAGGTTTGCACCAGACTAGTACCCGAGCTGAGAGGTATGAGCTACGAGGAGAGACTACGGGAATTGAACCTCACTTCATTGGAAGACAGAAGACTTAGGGGGGACATGATCACCACATTCAAGATTCTCAAGGGAATCGACAGAGGTTGATAAAGACAGGCTATTTAACACAAGGGGCACACGCACTAGGGGACACAGGTGGAAATTGAGTGCCCACATGAGCCACAGAGATATTAGAAAGATCTTTTTTAGTGTCAGAGTGGTTGACAAATGGAATGCATTAGGAAGTAATATGGTGGAGGCTGACTCCATAAACAGTTTCAAGTGTAGATATGATAGAGCCCAATAGGCTCAGGAACCTGTACACCTGTTGATTGACGGTTGAGAGGCGGGACCAAAGAGCCAGAGCTCAACCCCCACAAGCACAACTAGGTGAGTACACACACATACACACACCACACACCTCCCCCCTCTCTCCCTCACCCCTCTCTCCCTCACCCTGTCTCTCCCTCAACCGCTCTCTCCCTCTCCATCTCTCTCCCTCTTCCTCTCTCTCCCCCTCTCTCTCTCTCCTGCCTCTCTCTCCATCTCCTCCCCCCCTCCCCTTCTACTTTCTTCTCACTTCAGTGGAAGGGTCGGTTCGCCCCCACCCACCCATTTCTCTCTCCCTTTATCACTCCCTTTCTCTCACTCTCTTCTCTCTCCCTCCCCCATCCCACTCTGCCCTCCTGACAAATCCTATCATGGCACAACTATAGGAACAGGGGCAAGCATGACAGCCAAAGGTACCAGGGGAACAGGGAAAAGTCAAGGTGACGAAATGAAGGAAATTTTCCCCAGTTTCTGGAGGACATCAAGAGTGAGATGCAAGAAATGATGCAGGAAATGAAGAACAAAATAAGCAACCTAAAAAGAGAGCTGACAGCAGCAAAGGAGGAGATTAGAGCCCTCAAAGAGAATGGTATCGAGGCTGAGACTCAGAAAACCATCCAGGGAGAAGGTGGTAATAGTTTTTTGGATGAGAATGCCACAATAAAAGCAACATTTGCAGAAATACTAAAAAATAATAACTCTGAAGTAATGACTGCATTGATGGAGGTGGCAATGAAAGCAGCCACCTAACAGGAGGCGGCACACTCCACTAGCCAACTGCTGGAAAGGAACAGATCAGTGTTTGCTGTGGGTATTAAAGAGCTGGAAGGCTCTAATAGGAAAGAGTGGAATGACAAGGACAAAGCAGCAGTGAATGAGGTACTAAAGGCACTAGACATGGAAGGGCTGAGCATAGCATTGAGAAGCTTTCAGGTTAGGTTGTTACAACAAAGACCGAGACCGAATGATAGTGTTTGCAAACGAGAGCACAAAGGAGAAGATCCTATCAAGGAAGAGCTCCCTGAAAAACGTGGGAAAATTAAAAAATGTATTACTCCAGAGAGACATGACAAGGGAGGAGAGAGCCGTGGTGACAGAAGCAAGGAAGAGGCGCAGGGCGAGAGGGGACAACCAGGAAGTCACAGCTCCCAACACAACACCCCAGAGGCAAGGGGGGAACCCACAACCAGCTACCCAGTAACACCAGAAGGGAGGACAACCCCACCACCCTCCTCCATAGAAAACCCCCCTACCCCAAACCCTCCCTGCCCCCACTCAAATGTTCAGCCAACTCTCCCTCCCCCCACACCCAATCCCCACAGTTCTACCCCTCCCCTCTCCTGCTGAGTCCTCCCTCCCCTCCTCCTGCTGAGTCCTCCCTCCCCTCCTCCTGCTGAGTCCTCCCTCCCCCCCCCCTTTCCTTCCTGTCCCCCTCCCCTTTCACCAATACCCTCCCTGTCCCTCCCCTTCACTGGATCCCCTGCCCCTCATCCCAGTATCCTCTGAGACCCTGTTACCACCTTACTGGTCCTCACACCCATGGAACAGCTTCCCCACCAGAAGAACACTCACCAAGGAGGCGATTTGAGAAGGGAAAGAAGAAAGTGAGCCTCAATGCAATGTACACTAACATAGATGGAATTACAAATAAAGCAAATGAGCTTGGAGAACAGGTACTAGA
>NW_027189808.1:0-85533 GCF_040958095.1 Procambarus clarkii | reverse complement strand
TTTCCCTTAACCTCTCGCATAATTATGTTTTTGACGAATACACGCACTACGGGGCCTGACAGCTGAGTAGACAGCGCTCTCGTCTCGTAATCCTATCGTCTGTGTTCGATCCTCCGGTGATAGCAGAAACGAAATTGGGCAGTTTGTTTCACCCTGTTGCCCCTGTTACCTAGCAGTAAATAGGTACCTGGGATTTAAACAACTGTTACGGGTTGCTTCCTGTGTCGTGTGTGTGTGTGTGTGTGTGTGTGTGTGGTGTGTGTGTGTGTGTGTGTGTGTGTGGTGTGTGTGTGTGGTGTGTGTGTGTGTGTGTGTGTGTGTGTATGTTTGTGTGTTTGAGTGTGTGTGTGTGTGTGTGTGTGTGTGTGTGTGTGTGTGTGTGTGTGTGTGTGTGTGTGTGTGTGTGTGTGTGTGTGTGTGTGTGTGTGTGTGCGTGCGTGAGCGTGCGTGTTTGTGTGTGTGTGTGTGTACTCACCTAGTTGTGGCTAGCGGGGTTGAGCTCTGGCTCTGTGGTCCCGCCTCTCAACCGTCAATCAACAGGTGTACAGGTTCTTGAGCCTATTGTGCTCTATCATATCTACAACTTGAAACTGTGTATGGAATCAGCCTTCTCCACATTACTACCTAATGCATTCCATTTGTCAAGCACTCTGACACTTAAAAAGTTTTTTCTAATATCTCTGTGGCTCATTTGGGCACTCCTGTTTCCACCTGTGTCCCCTAGTGCGTGTGCCCCTAGTGTTAAATAGCCTCTCTTTATCAACCCTGTCGATTCCCTTGAGAATCTTGAATGTGTTGATCATGTCCCCCCTAACTCTTCTGTCTTCCAACGAAGTTAGGTTCAATTCCCGTAGTCTCTCCTCGTAGCTCATACCTCTCAGCTCGGGTACTAGTCTGGTGGCAAACCTTTGAACTTTTTCCAGTTTAGTTTTATGCTTGACTAGATATGGACTCCATGCTGGAGCCGCATACTCCAAGATTGGTCTGACATATGTGGTATATAATGTTCTGAAGGATTCCTTACACAAGTTTCTAAGGCCGTTCTTATTTAGCCAACCTGGTATATGCTGCTGATGTTATCCTTTTTGATATGAGCTTCAGGGGAGAGGTCTGGCGTGATATCAACCCCCAGGTCTTTCTCTCAACACACACACACACACACACACATTAGTTGATAAAGGACTGTTTTGTGTGTATACCTATGTATACTATTATCAGGAGCGACAGACAAGTGCAGCTATGTGTGTCTATTGTACCTGCAATTGGACTGACATGTGTACGGTAATTATCTGTGTGTTAATTTTAAAAGGAACATATTAGTGAATGTTTTTTTATCTAAAATTGATTGACATATATACATGTACGCGTGTTTAGTGTTACTGTAATTTATAATGTTAGCGTGTGTACGTGTGAATGACATAGTGTCCCATCATTGTCACATTTTTTGTTACATTGTTTACTATTGTCAGGAGCGACAGACAAGTGCAGCTATGTGTACCTGCAATTGGACTGACACGTGTACGGTAATTATCTGTGTCCGTTGTTGAGGGAACATATTAGTGAATGTTTATTTATGTAAATTGATTGTCATATGTACGTGTACCCGTGATTAGTGGTACTGTAATTTACATGGTTAACAGGTTTATGTTTGAATTACATAGTTTCCCATCATTGTCTCATTTTTTGTTACTATTTTTAGTTCACTCCCAACATCTCTGACTCCCGAGGACCATTTGTGCTCATGTGTGTTTATTAAAGAAAAATAATCATATTTTGTTTACAAAATAACTTGTACTTATTTTACAAAGAAAGCTTTTCAAAGAACAGGGAATTTTCATGTATGCATTAATTTTTCTAACATACAAGTCAATGACACACTACCTCACATCAGTCAGGAACACTTTTGTTACTATCTCTCCACAGCGTCTTTTACATAATACCCTATCTTAACAAATTCATAATTTAAATTCATAACTGGCAACCCACCGCACCCCCGACCCCCCCCACAGGTCCAAGGCCACCAAGTGCTGAACCCCACACCAACCCTCCAACCCAGGAAGCATCATTCCTTTCCCTTAACCTCTCGCAAATTATGTTTTTGACGAATACACGCACTACGGGGCCTGACAGCTGAGTAGACAGCGCTCTCGTCTCGTAATCCTATCGTCTGTGTTCGATCCTCCGGTGATAGCAGAAACGAAATTGGGCAGTTTGTTTCACCCTGTTGCCCCTGTTACCTAGCAGTAAATAGGTACCTGGGATTTAAACAACTGTTACGGGTTGCTTCCTGTGTGTGTGTGTGTGTGTGTGTGTGTGTGTGTGTGTGTGTGTGTGTGTGTGTGTGTGTGTGTGTGTGTGTGTGTGTGTGTGTGTGTGTGTGTGTGTGTGTGTGTATGTTTGTGTGTTTGAGTGTGTGTGTGTGTGTGTGTGTGTGTGTGTGTGTGTGTGTGTGTGTGTGTGTGTGTGTGTGTGTGTGTGTGTGTGTGTGTGCGTGCGTGAGCGTGCGTGTTTGTGTGTGTGTGTGTGTACTCACCTAGTTGTGCTAGCGGGGGTTGAGCTCTGGCTCTGTGGTCCCGCCTCTCAACCGTCACTCAACAGGTGTACAGGTTCTTGAGCCTATTGTGCTCTATCATATCTACACTTGAAACTGTGTATGGAATCAGCCTTCTCCACATTACTACCTAATGCATTCCATTTGTCAAGCACTCTGACACTTAAAAAGTTTTTTCTAATATCTCTGTGGCTCATTTGGGCACTCCTGTTTCCACCTGTGTCCCCTAGTGCGTGTGCCCCTAGTGTTAAATAGCCTCTCTTTATCAACCCTGTCGATTCCCTTGAGAATCTTGAATGTGTTGATCATGTCCCCCCTAACTCTTCTGTCTTCCAACGAAGTTAGGTTCAATTCCCGTAGTCTCTCCTCGTAGCTCATACCTCTCAGCTCGGGTACTAGTCTGGTGGCAAACCTTTGAACTTTTTCCAGTTTAGTTTTATGCTTGACTAGATATGGACTCCATGCTGGAGCCGCATACTCCAAGATTGGTCTGACATATGTGGTATATAATGTTCTGAAGGATTCCTTACACAAGTTTCTAAAGGCCGTTCTTATTTAGCCAACCTGGTATATGCTGCTGATGTTATCCTTTTGATATGAGCTTCAGGGGAGAGGTCTGGCGTGATATCAACCCCCAGGTCTTTCTCTCAACACACACACACACACACACATTAGTTGATAAAGGACTGTTTTGTGTGTATACCTATGTATACTATTATCAGGAGCGACAGACAAGTGCAGCTATGTGTGTCTATGTGTACCTGCAATTGGACTGACATGTGTACGGTAATTATCTGTGTGTTAATTTTAAAAGGAACATATTAGTGAATGTTTTTTTATCTAAATTGATTGACATATATACATGTACGCGTGTTTAGTGTTACTGTAATTTATAATGTTAGCGTGTGTACGTGTGAATGACATAGTGTCCCATCATTGTCACATTTTTTGTTACATGTTTACTATTGTCAGGAGCGACAGACAAGTGCAGCTATGTGTACCTGCAATTGGACTGACACGTGTACGGTAATTATCTGTGTCCGTTGTTGAGGGAACATATTAGTGAATGTTTATTTATGTAAATTGATTGTCATATGTACGTGTACCCGTGATTAGTGGTACTGTAATTTACATGGTTAACAGGTTTATGTTTGAATTACATAGTTTCCCATCATTGTCTCATTTTTTGTTACTATTTTTAGTTCACTCCCAACATCTCTGACTCCCGAGGACCATTTGTGCTCATGTGTGTTTATTAAAGAAAAATAATCATATTTTGTTTACAAAATAACTTGTACTTATTTTACAAAGAAAGCTTTTCAAAGAACAGGGAATTTTCATGTATGCATTAATTTTTCTAACATACAAGTCAATGACACACTACCTCACATCAGTCAGGAACACTTTTGTTACTATCTCTCCACAGCGTCTTTTACATAAATACCCTATCTTAACAAATTCATAATTTAAATTCATAACTGGCAACCCACCGCACCCCCGACCCCCCCCACAGGTCCAAGGCCACCAAGTGCTGAACCCCACACCAACCCTCCAACCCAGGAAGCATCATTCCTTTCCCTTAACCTCTCGCAAATTATGTTTTTGACGAATACACGCACTACGGGGCCTGACAGCTGAGTAGACAGCGCTCTCGTCTCGTAATCCTATCGTCTGTGTTCGATCCTCCGGTGATAGCAGAAACGAAATTGGGCAGTTTGTTTCACCCTGTTGCCCCTGTTACCTAGCAGTAAATAGGTACCTGGGATTTAAACAACTGTTACGGGTTGCTTCCTGTGTGTGTGTGTGTGTGTGTGTGTGTGTGTGTGTGTGTGTGTGTGTGTGTGTGTGTGTGTGTGTGTGTGTGTGTGTGTGTGTGTGTGTGTGTGTGTGTGTGTGTATGTTTGTGTGTTTGAGTGTGTGTGTGTGTGTGTGTGTGTGTGTGTGTGTGTGTGTGTGTGTGTGTGTGTGTGTGTGTGTGTGTGTGTCTGTGTGTGTGTGTGTGTGTGTGCGTGCGTGAGCGTGCGTGTTTGTGTGTGTGTGTGTGTACTCACCTAGTTGTGCTAGCGGGGGTTGAGCTCTGGCTCTGTGGTCCCGCCTCTCAACCGTCACTCAACAGGTGTACAGGTTCTTGAGCCTATTGTGCTCTATCATATCTACACTTGAAACTGTGTATGGAATCAGCCTTCTCCACATTACTACCTAATGCATTCCATTTGTCAAGCACTCTGACACTTAAAAAGTTTTTTCTAATATCTCTGTGGCTCATTTGGGCACTCCTGTTTCCACCTGTGTCCCCTAGTGCGTGTGCCCCTAGTGTTAAATAGCCTCTCTTTATCAACCCTGTCGATTCCCTTGAGAATCTTGAATGTGTTGATCATGTCCCCCCTAACTCTTCTGTCTTCCAACGAAGTTAGGTTCAATTCCCGTAGTCTCTCCTCGTAGCTCATACCTCTCAGCTCGGGTACTAGTCTGGTGGCAAACCTTTGAACTTTTTCCAGTTTAGTTTTATGCTTGACTAGATATGGACTCCATGCTGGAGCCGCATACTCCAAGATTGGTCTGACATATGTGGTATATAATGTTCTGAAGGATTCCTTACACAAGTTTCTAAAGGCCGTTCTTATTTAGCCAACCTGGTATATGCTGCTGATGTTATCCTTTTGATATGAGCTTCAGGGGAGAGGTCTGGCGTGATATCAACCCCCAGGTCTTTCTCTCAACACACACACACACACACACATTAGTTGATAAAGGACTGTTTTGTGTGTATACCTATGTATACTATTATCAGGAGCGACAGACAAGTGCAGCTATGTGTGTCTATGTGTACCTGCAATTGGACTGACATGTGTACGGTAATTATCTGTGTGTTAATTTTAAAAGGAACATATTAGTGAATGTTTTTTTATCTAAATTGATTGACATATATACATGTACGCGTGTTTAGTGTTACTGTAATTTATAATGTTAGCGTGTGTACGTGTGAATGACATAGTGTCCCATCATTGTCACATTTTTTGTTACATGTTTACTATTGTCAGGAGCGACAGACAAGTGCAGCTATGTGTACCTGCAATTGGACTGACACGTGTACGGTAATTATCTGTGTCCGTTGTTGAGGGAACATATTAGTGAATGTTTATTTATGTAAATTGATTGTCATATGTACGTGTACCCGTGATTAGTGGTACTGTAATTTACATGGTTAACAGGTTTATGTTTGAATTACATAGTTTCCCATCATTGTCTCATTTTTTGTTACTATTTTTAGTTCACTCCCAACATCTCTGACTCCCGAGGACCATTTGTGCTCATGTGTGTTTATTAAAGAAAAATAATCATATTTTGTTTACAAAATAACTTGTACTTATTTTACATAGAAAGCTTTTCAAAGAACAGGGAATTTTCATGTATGCATTAATTTTTCTAACATACAAGTCAATGACACACTACCTCACATCAGTCAGGAACACTTTTGTTACTATCTCTCCACAGCGTCTTTTACATAAATACCCTATCTTAACAAATTCATAATTTAAATTCATAACTGGCAACCCACCGCACCCCCGACCCCCCCCACAGGTCCAAGGCCACCAAGTGCTGAACCCCACACCAACCCTCCAACCCAGGAAGCATCATTCCTTTCCCTTAACCTCTCGCAAATTATGTTTTTGACGAATACACGCACTACGGGGCCTGACAGCTGAGTAGACAGCGCTCTCGTCTCGTAATCCTATCGTCTGTGTTCGATCCTCCGGTGATAGCAGAAACGAAATTGGGCAGTTTGTTTCACCCTGTTGCCCCTGTTACCTAGCAGTAAATAGGTACCTGGGATTTAAACAACTGTTACGGGTTGCTTCCTGTGTGTGTGTGTGTGTGTGTGTGTGTGTGTGTGTGTGTGTGTGTGTGTGTGTGTGTGTGTGTGTGTTTGTGTGTTTGAGTGTGTGTGTGTGTGTGTGTGTGTGTGTGTGTGTGTGTGTGTGTGTGTGTGTGTGTGTGTGTGTGTGTGTGTGTGTGTGTGTGTGTGCGTGCGTGAGCGTGCGTGTTTGTGTGTGTGTGTGTGTACTCACCTAGTTGTGCTAGCGGGGGTTGAGCTCTGGCTCTGTGGTCCCGCCTCTCAACCGTCACTCAACAGGTGTACAGGTTCTTGAGCCTATTGTGCTCTATCATATCTACACTTGAAACTGTGTATGGAATCAGCCTTCTCCACATTACTACCTAATGCATTCCATTTGTCAAGCACTCTGACACTTAAAAAGTTTTTTCTAATATCTCTGTGGCTCATTTGGGCACTCCTGTTTCCACCTGTGTCCCCTAGTGCGTGTGCCCCTAGTGTTAAATAGCCTCTCTTTATCAACCCTGTCGATTCCCTTGAGAATCTTGAATGTGTTGATCATGTCCCCCCTAACTCTTCTGTCTTCCAACGAAGTTAGGTTCAATTCCCGTAGTCTCTCCTCGTAGCTCATACCTCTCAGCTCGGGTACTAGTCTGGTGGCAAACCTTTGAACTTTTTCCAGTTTAGTTTTATGCTTGACTAGATATGGACTCCATGCTGGAGCCGCATACTCCAAGATTGGTCTGACATATGTGGTATATAATGTTCTGAAGGATTCCTTACACAAGTTTCTAAAGGCCGTTCTTATTTAGCCAACCTGGTATATGCTGCTGATGTTATCCTTTTGATATGAGCTTCAGGGGAGAGGTCTGGCGTGATATCAACCCCCAGGTCTTTCTCTCAACACACACACACACACACACACATTAGTTGATAAAGGACTGTTTTGTGTGTATACCTATGTATACTATTATCAGGAGCGACAGACAAGTGCAGCTATGTGTGTCTATGTGTACCTGCAATTGGACTGACATGTGTACGGTAATTATCTGTGTGTTAATTTTAAAAGGAACATATTAGTGAATGTTTTTTTATCTAAATTGATTGACATATATACGTGTACGCGTGTTTAGTGTTACTGTAATTTATAATGTTAGCGTGTGTACGTGTGAATGACATAGTGTCCCATCATTGTCACATTTTTTGTTACATGTTTACTATTGTCAGGAGCGACAGACAAGTGCAGCTATGTGTACCTGCAATTGGACTGACACGTGTACGGTAATTATCTGTGTCCGTTGTTGAGGGAACATATTAGTGAATGTTTATTTATGTAAATTGATTGTCATATGTACGTGTACCCGTGATTAGTGGTACTGTAATTTACATGGTTAACAGGTTTATGTTTGAATTACATAGTTTCCCATCATTGTCTCATTTTTTGTTACTATTTTTAGTTCACTCCCAACATCTCTGACTCCCGAGGACCATTTGTCCTCATGTGTGTTTATTAAAGAAAAATAATCATATTTTGTTTACAAAATAACTTGTACTTATTTTACAAAGAAAGCTTTTCAAAGAACAGGGAATTTTCATGTATGCATTAATTTTTCTAACATTCAAGTCAATGACACACTACCTCACATCAGTCAGGAACACTTTTGTTACTATCTCTCCACAGCGTCTTTTACATAAATACCCTATCTTAACAAATTCATAATTTAAATTCATAACTGGCAACCCACCGCACCCCCGACCCCCCCCACAGGTCCAAGGCCACCAAGTGCTTAACCCCACACCAACCCTCCAACCCAGGAAGCATCATTCCTTTCCCTTAACCTCTCGCAAATTATGTTTTTGACGAATACACGCACTACGGGGCCTGACAGCTGAGTAGACAGCGCTCTCGTCTCGTAATCCTATCGTCTGTGTTCGATCCTCCGGTGATAGCAGAAACGAAATTGGGCAGTTTGTTTCACCCTGTTGCCCCTGTTACCTAGCAGTAAATAGGTACCTGGGATTTAAACAACTGTTACGGGTTGCTTCCTGTGTGTGTGTGTGTGTGTGTGTGTGTGTGTGTGTGTGTGTGTGTGTGTGTGTGTGTGTGTGTGTGTGTATGTTTGTGTGTTTGAGTGTGTGTGTGTGTGTGTGTGTGTGTGTGTGTGTGTGTGTGTGTGTGTGTGTGTGTGTGTGTGTGTGTGTGTGTGTGTGTGTGTGTGTGTGCGTGCGTGAGCGTGCGTGTTTGTGTGTGTGTGTGTGTGTGTACTCACCTAGTTGTGCTAGCGGGGGTTGAGCTCTGGCTCTGTGGTCCCGCCTCTCAACCGTCAATCAACAGGTGTACAGGTTCTTGAGCCTATTGTGCTCTATCATATCTACACTTGAAACTGTGTATGGAATCAGCCTTCTCCACATTACTACCTAATGCATTCCATTTGTCAAGCACTCTGACACTTAAAAAGTTTTTTCTAATATGTCTGTGGCTCATTTGGGCACTCCTGTTTCCACCTGTGTCCCCTAGTGCGTGTGCCCCTAGTGTTAAATAGCCTCTCTTTATCAACCCTGTCGATTCCTTTGAGAATCTTGAATGTGTTGATCATGTCCCCCCTAACTCTTCTGTCTTCCAACGAAGTTAGGTTCAATTCCCGTAGTCTCTCCTCGTAGCTCATACCTCTCAGCTCGGGTACTAGTCTGATGGCAAACCTTTGAACTTTTTCCAGTTTAGTTTTATGCTTGACTAGATATGGACTCCATGCTGGAGCCGCATACTCCAAGATTGGTCTGACATATGTGGTATATAATGTTCTGAAGGATTCCTTTCACAAGTTTCTAAAGGCCGTTCTTATTTAGCCATCCTGGTATATGCTGCTGATGTTATCCTTTTGATATGAGCTTCAGGGGAGAGGTCTGGCGTGATATCAACCCCCAGGTCTTTCTCTCAACACACACACACACACACACATTAGTTGATAAAGGACTGTTTTGTGTGTATACCTATGTATACTATTATCAGGAGCGACAGACAAGTGCAGCTATGTGTGTCTATGTGTACCTGCAATTGGACTGACATGTGTACGGTAATTATCTGTGTGTTAATTTTAAAAGGAACATATTAGTGAATGTTTTTTTATCTAAATTGATTGACATATATACGTGTACGCGTGTTTAGTGTTACTGTAATTTATAATGTTAGCGTGTGTACGTGTGAATGACATAGTGTCCCATCATTGTCACATTTTTTGTTACATGTTTACTATTGTCAGGAGCGACAGACAAGTGCAGCTATGTGTACCTGCAATTGGACTGACACGTGTACGGTAATTATCTGTGTCCGTTGTTGAGGGAACATATTAGTGAATGTTTATTTATGTAAATTGATTGTCATATGTACGTGTACCCGTGATTAGTGGTACTGGTGGGGAGTGGTATTAGTGGTATTAGTGGTGATTAGTGGGGAGCCGGTCGGCCGAGCGGACAGCACACTGGACTTGTGCTCCTGTGGTCCTGGGTTCAATCCCAGGCGCCGGCGAGAAACAATGGGCAGAGTTTCTTTCACCCTATGCCCCTGTTACCTAGCAGTAAAATAGGTACCTGGGTGTTAGCCAGCTGTCACGGGCTGCTTCCTGGGGGTGGAGGCCTGGTCGAGGACCGGGCCGCGGGGACACTAAAAAGCCCCGAAATCATCTCAAGATAACCTCAAGATACTGTAATTTACATGGTTAACAGGTTTATGTTTGAATTACATAGTTTCCCATCATTGTCTCATTTTTTGTTACTATTTTTAGTTCACTCCCAACATCTCTGACTCCCGAGGACCATTTGTGCTCATGTGTGTTTATTAAAGAAAAATAATCATATTTTGTTTACAAAATAACTTGTACTTATTTTACAAAGAAAGCTTTTCAAAGAACAGGGAATTTTCATGTATGCATTAATTTTTCTAACATACAAGTCAATGACACACTACCTCACATCAGTCAGGAACACTTTTGTTACTATCTCTCCACAGCGTCTTTTACATAAATACCCTATCTTAACAAATTCATAATTTAAATTCATAACTGGCAACCCACCGCACCCCCGACCCCCCCCACAGGTCCAAGGCCACCAAGTGCTTAACCCCACACCAACCCTCCAACCCAGGAAGCATCATTCCTTTCCCTTAACCTCTCGCAAATTATGTTTTTGACGAATACACGCACTACGGGGCCTGACAGCTGAGTAGACAGCGCTCTCGTCTCGTAATCCTATCGTCTGTGTTCGATCCTCCGGTGATAGCAGAAACGAAATTGGGCAGTTTGTTTCACCCTGTTGCCCCTGTTACCTAGCAGTAAATAGGTACCTGGGATTTAAACAACTGTTACGGGTTGCTTCCTGTGTGTGTGTGTGTGTGTGTGTGTGTGTGTGTGTGTGTGTGTGTGTGTGTGTGTGTGTGTGTGTGTGTGTGTGTGTGTGTGTGTGTATGTTTGTGTGTTTGAGTGTGTGTGTGTGTGTGTGTGTGTGTGTGTGTGTGTGTGTGTGTGTGTGTGTGTGTGTGTGTGTGTGTGTGTGTGTGTGTGTGTGTGTGTGTGTGCGTGCGTGAGCGTGCGTGTTTGTGTGTGTGTGTGTGTACTCACCTAGTTGTGCTAGCGGGGGTTGAGCTCTGGCTCTGTGGTCCCGCCTCTCAACCGTCAATCAACAGGTGTACAGGTTCTTGAGCCTATTGTGCTCTATCATATCTACACTTGAAACTGTGTATGGAATCAGCCTTCTCCACATTACTACCTAATGCATTCCATTTGTCAAGCACTCTGACACTTAAAAAGTTTTTTCTAATATCTCTGTGGCTCATTTGGGCACTCCTGTTTCCACCTGTGTCCCCTAGTGCGTGTGCCCCTAGTGTTAAATAGCCTCTCTTTATCAACCCTGTCGATTCCCTTGAGAATCTTGAATGTGTTGATCATGTCCCCCCTAACTCTTCTGTCTTCCAACGAAGTTAGGTTCAATTCCCGTAGTCTCTCCTCGTAGCTCATACCTCTCAGCTCGGGTACTAGTCTGGTGGCAAACCTTTGAACTTTTTCCAGTTTAGTTTTATGCTTGACTAGATATGGACTCCATGCTGGAGCCGCATACTCCAAGATTGGTCTGACATATGTGGTATATAATGTTCTGAAGGATTCCTTACACAAGTTTCTAAAGGCCGTTCTTATTTAGCCAACCTGGTATATGCTGCTGATGTTATCCTTTTGATATGAGCTTCAGGGGAGAGGTCTGGCGTGATATCAACCCCCAGGTCTTTCTCTCAACACACACACACACACACACATTAGTTGATAAAGGACTGTTTTGTGTGTATACCTATGTATACTATTATCAGGAGCGACAGACAAGTGCAGCTATGTGTGTCTATGTGTACCTGCAATTGGACTGACATGTGTACGGTAATTATCTGTGTGTTAATTTTAAAAGGAACATATTAGTGAATGTTTTTTTATCTAAATTGATTGACATATATACGTGTACGCGTGTTTAGTGTTACTGTAATTTATAATGTTAGCGTGTGTACGTGTGAATGACATAGTGTCCCATCATTGTCACATTTTTTGTTACATGTTTACTATTGTCAGGAGCGACAGACAAGTGCAGCTATGTGTACCTGCAATTGGACTGACACGTGTACGGTAATTATCTGTGTCCGTTGTTGAGGGAACATATTAGTGAATGTTTATTTATGTAAATTGATTGTCATATGTACGTGTACCCGTGATTAGTGGTACTGGTGGGGAGTGGTATTAGTGGTATTAGTGGTGATTAGTGGGGAGCCGGTCGGCCGAGCGGACAGCACACTGGACTTGTGCTCCTGTGGTCCTGGGTTCAATCCCAGGCGCCGGCGAGAAACAATGGGCAGAGTTTCTTTCACCCTATGCCCCTGTTACCTAGCAGTAAAATAGGTACCTGGGTGTTAGCCAGCTGTCACGGGCTGCTTCCTGGGGGTGGAGGCCTGGTCGAGGACCGGGCCGCGGGGACACTAAAAAGCCCCGAAATCATCTCAAGATAACCTCAAGATACTGTAATTTACATGGTTAACAGGTTTATGTTTGAATTACATAGTTTCCCATCATTGTCTCATTTTTTGTTACTATTTTTAGTTCACTCCCAACATCTCTGACTCCCGAGGACCATTTGTGCTCATGTGTGTTTATTAAAGAAAAATAATCATATTTTGTTTACAAAATAACTTGTACTTATTTTACAAAGAAAGCTTTTCAAAGAACAGGGAATTTTCATGTATGCATTAATTTTTCTAACATACAAGTCAATGACACACTACCTCACATCAGTCAGGAACACTTTTGTTACTATCTCTCCACAGCGTCTTTTACATAAATACCCTATCTTAACAAATTCATAATTTAAATTCATAACTGGCAACCCACCGCACCCCCGACCCCCCCCACAGGTCCAAGGCCACCAAGTGCTTAACCCCACACCAACCCTCCAACCCAGGAAGCATCATTCCTTTCCCTTAACCTCTCGCAAATTATGTTTTTGACGAATACACGCACTACGGGGCCTGACAGCTGAGTAGACAGCGCTCTCGTCTCGTAATCCTATCGTCTGTGTTCGATCCTCCGGTGATAGCAGAAACGAAATTGGGCAGTTTGTTTCACCCTGTTGCCCCTGTTACCTAGCAGTAAATAGGTACCTGGGATTTAAACAACTGTTACGGGTTGCTTCCTGTGTGTGTGTGTGTGTGTGTGTGTGTGTGTGTGTGTGTGTGTGTGTGTGTGTGTGTGTGTGTGTGTGTGTGTGTGTGTGTGTGTGTGTGTGTATGTTTGTGTGTTTGAGTGTGTGTGTGTGTGTGTGTGTGTGTGTGTGTGTGTGTGTGTGTGTGTGTGTGTGTGTGTGTGTGTGTGTGTGTGTGTGTGTGTGTGTGTGTGTGTGTGTGTGTGTGTGTGTGCGTGCGTGAGCGTGCGTGTTTGTGTGTGTGTGTGTGTACTCACCTAGTTGTGCTAGCGGGGGTTGAGCTCTGGCTCTGTGGTCCCGCCTCTCAACCGTCAATCAACAGGTGTACAGGTTCTTGAGCCTATTGTGCTCTATCATATCTACACTTGAAACTGTGTATGGAATCAGCCTTCTCCACATTACTACCTAATGCATTCCATTTGTCAAGCACTCTGACACTTAAAAAGTTTTTTCTAATATCTCTGTGGCTCATTTGGGCACTCCTGTTTCCACCTGTGTCCCCTAGTGCGTGTGCCCCTAGTGTTAAATAGCCTCTCTTTATCAACCCTGTCGATTCCCTTGAGAATCTTGAATGTGTTGATCATGTCCCCCCTAACTCTTCTGTCTTCCAACGAAGTTAGGTTCAATTCCCGTAGTCTCTCCTCGTAGCTCATACCTCTCAGCTCGGGTACTAGTCTGGTGGCAAACCTTTGAACTTTTTCCAGTTTAGTTTTATGCTTGACTAGATATGGACTCCATGCTGGAGCCGCATACTCCAAGATTGGTCTGACATATGTGGTATATAATGTTCTGAAGGATTCCTTACACAAGTTTCTAAAGGCCGTTCTTATTTAGCCAACCTGGTATATGCTGCTGATGTTATCCTTTTGATATGAGCTTCAGGGGAGAGGTCTGGCGTGATATCAACCCCCAGGTCTTTCTCTCAACACACACACACACACACACATTAGTTGATAAAGGACTGTTTTGTGTGTATACCTATGTATACTATTATCAGGAGCGACAGACAAGTGCAGCTATGTGTGTCTATGTGTACCTGCAATTGGACTGACATGTGTACGGTAATTATCTGTGTGTTAATTTTAAAAGGAACATATTAGTGAATGTTTTTTTATCTAAATTGATTGACATATATACGTGTACGCGTGTTTAGTGTTACTGTAATTTATAATGTTAGCGTGTGTACGTGTGAATGACATAGTGTCCCATCATTGTCACATTTTTTGTTACATGTTTACTATTGTCAGGAGCGACAGACAAGTGCAGCTATGTGTACCTGCAATTGGACTGACACGTGTACGGTAATTATCTGTGTCCGTTGTTGAGGGAACATATTAGTGAATGTTTATTTATGTAAATTGATTGTCATATGTACGTGTACCCGTGATTAGTGGTACTGGTGGGGAGTGGTATTAGTGGTATTAGTGGTGATTAGTGGGGAGCCGGTCGGCCGAGCGGACAGCACACTGGACTTGTGCTCCTGTGGTCCTGGGTTCAATCCCAGGCGCCGGCGAGAAACAATGGGCAGAGTTTCTTTCACCCTATGCCCCTGTTACCTAGCAGTAAAATAGGTACCTGGGTGTTAGCCAGCTGTCACGGGCTGCTTCCTGGGGGTGGAGGCCTGGTCGAGGACCGGGCCGCGGGGACACTAAAAAGCCCCGAAATCATCTCAAGATAACCTCAAGATACTGTAATTTACATGGTTAACAGGTTTATGTTTGAATTACATAGTTTCCCATCATTGTCTCATTTTTTGTTACTATTTTTAGTTCACTCCCAACATCTCTGACTCCCGAGGACCATTTGTGCTCATGTGTGTTTATTAAAGAAAAATAATCATATTTTGTTTACAAAATAACTTGTACTTATTTTACAAAGAAAGCTTTTCAAAGAACAGGGAATTTTCATGTATGCATTAATTTTTCTAACATACAAGTCAATGACACACTACCTCACATCAGTCAGGAACACTTTTGTTACTATCTCTCCACAGCGTCTTTTACATAAATACCCTATCTTAACAAATTCATAATTTAAATTCATAACTGGCAACCCACCGCACCCCCGACCCCCCCCACAGGTCCAAGGCCACCAAGTGCTGAACCCCACACCAACCCTCCAACCCAGGAAGCATCATTCCTTTCCCTTAACCTCTCGCAAATTATGTTTTTGACGAATACACGCACTACGGGGCCTGACAGCTGAGTAGACAGCGCTCTCGTCTCGTAATCCTATCGTCTGTGTTCGATCCTCCGGTGATAGCAGAAACGAAATTGGGCAGTTTGTTTCACCCTGTTGCCCCTGTTACCTAGCAGTAAATAGGTACCTGGGATTTAAACAACTGTTACGGGTTGCTTCCTGTGTGTGTGTGTGTGTGTGTGTGTGTGTGTGTGTGTGTGTGTGTGTGTGTGTGTGTGTGTGTGTGTGTGTTTGTGTGTTTGAGTGTGTGTGTGTGTGTGTGTGTGTGTGTGTGTGTGTGTGTGTGTGTGTGTGTGTGTGTGTGTGTGTGTGTGTGTGTGTGTGTGTGTGTGCGTGCGTGAGCGTGCGTGTTTGTGTGTGTGTGTGTGTACTCACCTAGTTGTGCTAGCGGGGGTTGAGCTCTGGCTCTGTGGTCCCGCCTCTCAACCGTCACTCAACAGGTGTACAGGTTCTTGAGCCTATTGTGCTCTATCATATCTACACTTGAAACTGTGTATGGAATCAGCCTTCTCCACATTACTACCTAATGCATTCCATTTGTCAAGCACTCTGACACTTAAAAAGTTTTTTCTAATATCTCTGTGGCTCATTTGGGCACTCCTGTTTCCACCTGTGTCCCCTAGTGCGTGTGCCCCTAGTGTTAAATAGCCTCTCTTTATCAACCCTGTCGATTCCCTTGAGAATCTTG
This sequence comes from Procambarus clarkii, assembly GCF_040958095.1. Classification (NCBI taxonomy): domain Eukaryota; kingdom Metazoa; phylum Arthropoda; class Malacostraca; order Decapoda; family Cambaridae; genus Procambarus; species Procambarus clarkii. The sequence continues at coordinate 69,537 of NW_027189808.1, read as the reverse complement.
AATGTGTTGATCATGTCCCCCCTAACTCTTCTGTCTTCCAACGAAGTTAGGTTCAATTCCCGTAGTCTCTCCTCGTAGCTCATACCTCTCAGCTCGGGTACTAGTCTGGTGGCAAACCTTTGAACTTTTTCCAGTTTAGTTTTATGCTTGACTAGATATGGACTCCATGCTGGAGCCGCATACTCCAAGATTGGTCTGACATATGTGGTATATAATGTTCTGAAGGATTCCTTACACAAGTTTCTAAAGGCCGTTCTTATTTAGCCAACCTGGTATATGCTGCTGATGTTATCCTTTTGATATGAGCTTCAGGGGAGAGGTCTGGCGTGATATCAACCCCCAGGTCTTTCTCTCAACACACACACACACACACACATTAGTTGATAAAGGACTGTTTTGTGTGTATACCTATGTATACTATTATCAGGAGCGACAGACAAGTGCAGCTATGTGTGTCTATGTGTACCTGCAATTGGACTGACATGTGTACGGTAATTATCTGTGTGTTAATTTTAAAAGGAACATATTAGTGAATGTTTTTTTATCTAAATTGATTGACATATATACGTGTACGCGTGTTTAGTGTTACTGTAATTTATAATGTTAGCGTGTGTACGTGTGAATGACATAGTGTCCCATCATTGTCACATTTTTTGTTACATGTTTACTATTGTCAGGAGCGACAGACAAGTGCAGCTATGTGTACCTGCAATTGGACTGACACGTGTACGGTAATTATCTGTGTCCGTTGTTGAGGGAACATATTAGTGAATGTTTATTTATGTAAATTGATTGTCATATGTACGTGTACCCGTGATTAGTGGTACTGTAATTTACATGGTTAACAGGTTTATGTTTGAATTACATAGTTTCCCATCATTGTCTCATTTTTTGTTACTATTTTTAGTTCACTCCCAACATCTCTGACTCCCGAGGACCATTTGTGCTCATGTGTGTTTATTAAAGAAAAATAATCATATTTTGTTTACAAAATAACTTGTACTTATTTTACAAAGAAAGCTTTTCAAAGAACAGGGAATTTTCATGTATGCATTAATTTTTCTAACATTCAAGTCAATGACACACTACCTCACATCAGTCAGGAACACTTTTGTTACTATCTCTCCACAGCGTCTTTTACATAAATACCCTATCTTAACAAATTCATAATTTAAATTCATAACTGGCAACCCACCGCACCCCCGACCCCCCCACAGGTCCAAGGCCACCAAGTGCTTAACCCCACACCAACCCTCCAACCCAGGAAGCATCATTCCTTTCCCTTAACCTCTCGCAAATTATGTTTTTGACGAATACACGCACTACGGGGCCTGACAGCTGAGTAGACAGCGCTCTCGTCTCGTAATCCTATCGTCTGTGTTCGATCCTCCGGTGATAGCAGAAACGAAATTGGGCAGTTTGTTTCACCCTGTTGCCCCTGTTACCTAGCAGTAAATAGGTACCTGGGATTTAAACAACTGTTACGGGTTGCTTCCTGTGTGTGTGTGTGTGTGTGTGTGTGTGTGTGTGTGTGTGTGTGTGTGTGTGTGTGTGTGTGTGTGTGTGTGTGTGTGTGTATGTTTGTGTGTTTGAGTGTGTGTGTGTGTGTGTGTGTGTGTGTGTGTGTGTGTGTGTGTGTGTGTGTGTGTGTGTGTGTGTGTGTGTGTGTGTGTGTGTGTGTGCGTGCGTGAGCGTGCGTGTTTGTGTGTGTGTGTGTGTGTGTACTCACCTAGTTGTGCTAGCGGGGGTTGAGCTCTGGCTCTGTGGTCCCGCCTCTCAACCGTCAATCAACAGGTGTACAGGTTCTTGAGCCTATTGTGCTCTATCATATCTACACTTGAAACTGTGTATGGAATCAGCCTTCTCCACATTACTACCTAATGCATTCCATTTGTCAAGCACTCTGACACTTAAAAAGTTTTTTCTAATATCTCTGTGGCTCATTTGGGCACTCCTGTTTCCACCTGTGTCCCCTAGTGCGTGTGCCCCTAGTGTTAAATAGCCTCTCTTTATCAACCCTGTCGATTCCCTTGAGAATCTTGAATGTGTTGATCATGTCCCCCCTAACTCTTCTGTCTTCCAACGAAGTTAGGTTCAATTCCCGTAGTCTCTCCTCGTAGCTCATACCTCTCAGCTCGGGTACTAGTCTGGTGGCAAACCTTTGAACTTTTTCCAGTTTAGTTTTATGCTTGACTAGATATGGACTCCATGCTGGAGCCGCATACTCCAAGATTGGTCTGACATATGTGGTATATAATGTTCTGAAGGATTCCTTTCACAAGTTTCTAAAGGCCGTTCTTATTTAGCCAACCTGGTATATGCTGCTGATGTTATCCTTTTGATATGAGCTTCAGGGGAGAGGTCTGGCGTGATATCAACCCCCAGGTCTTTCTCTCAACACACACACACACACACACATTAGTTGATAAAGGACTGTTTTGTGTGTATACCTATGTATACTATTATCAGGAGCGACAGACAAGTGCAGCTATGTGTGTCTATGTGTACCTGCAATTGGACTGACATGTGTACGGTAATTATCTGTGTGTTAATTTTAAAAGGAACATATTAGTGAATGTTTTTTTATCTAAATTGATTGACATATATACGTGTACGCGTGTTTAGTGTTACTGTAATTTATAATGTTAGCGTGTGTACGTGTGAATGACATAGTGTCCCATCATTGTCACATTTTTTGTTACATGTTTACTATTGTCAGGAGCGACAGACAAGTGCAGCTATGTGTACCTGCAATTGGACTGACACGTGTACGGTAATTATCTGTGTCCGTTGTTGAGGGAACATATTAGTGAATGTTTATTTATGTAAATTGATTGTCATATGTACGTGTACCCGTGATTAGTGGTACTGGTGGGGAGTGGTATTAGTGGTATTAGTGGTGATTAGTGGGGAGCCGGTCGGCCGAGCGGACAGCACACTGGACTTGTGCTCCTGTGGTCCTGGGTTCAATCCCAGGCGCCGGCGAGAAACAATGGGCAGAGTTTCTTTCACCCTATGCCCCTGTTACCTAGCAGTAAAATAGGTACCTGGGTGTTAGCCAGCTGTCACGGGCTGCTTCCTGGGGGTGGAGGCCTGGTCGAGGACCGGGCCGCGGGGACACTAAAAAGCCCCGAAATCATCTCAAGATAACCTCAAGATACTGTAATTTACATGGTTAACAGGTTTATGTTTGAATTACATAGTTTCCCATCATTGTCTCATTTTTTGTTACTATTTTTAGTTCACTCCCAACATCTCTGACTCCCGAGGACCATTTGTGCTCATGTGTGTTTATTAAAGAAAAATAATCATATTTTGTTTACAAAATAACTTGTACTTATTTTACAAAGAAAGCTTTTCAAAGAACAGGGAATTTTCATGTATGCATTAATTTTTCTAACATACAAGTCAATGACACACTACCTCACATCAGTCAGGAACACTTTTGTTACTATCTCTCCACAGCGTCTTTTACATAAATACCCTATCTTAACAAATTCATAATTTAAATTCATAACTGGCAACCCACCGCACCCCCGACCCCCCCCACAGGTCCAAGGCCACCAAGTGCTTAACCCCACACCAACCCTCCAACCCAGGAAGCATCATTCCTTTCCCTTAACCTCTCGCAAATTATGTTTTTGACGAATACACGCACTACGGGGCCTGACAGCTGAGTAGACAGCGCTCTCGTCTCGTAATCCTATCGTCTGTGTTCGATCCTCCGGTGATAGCAGAAACGAAATTGGGCAGTTTGTTTCACCCTGTTGCCCCTGTTACCTAGCAGTAAATAGGTACCTGGGATTTAAACAACTGTTACGGGTTGCTTCCTGTGTGTGTGTGTGTGTGTGTGTGTGTGTGTGTGTGTGTGTGTGTGTGTGTGTGTGTGTGTGTGTGTGTGTGTGTGTGTGTGTGTGTGTGTGTGTGTATGTTTGTGTGTTTGAGTGTGTGTGTGTGTGTGTGTGTGTGTGTGTGTGTGTGTGTGTGTGTGTGTGTGTGTGTGTGTGTGTGTGTGTGTGTGTGTGTGTGTGTGTGTGTGTGTGCGTGCGTGAGCGTGCGTGTTTGTGTGTGTGTGTGTGTACTCACCTAGTTGTGCTAGCGGGGGTTGAGCTCTGGCTCTGTGGTCCCGCCTCTCAACCGTCAATCAACAGGTGTACAGGTTCTTGAGCCTATTGTGCTCTATCATATCTACACTTGAAACTGTGTATGGAATCAGCCTTCTCCACATTACTACCTAATGCATTCCATTTGTCAAGCACTCTGACACTTAAAAAGTTTTTTCTAATATCTCTGTGGCTCATTTGGGCACTCCTGTTTCCACCTGTGTCCCCTAGTGCGTGTGCCCCTAGTGTTAAATAGCCTCTCTTTATCAACCCTGTCGATTCCCTTGAGAATCTTGAATGTGTTGATCATGTCCCCCCTAACTCTTCTGTCTTCCAACGAAGTTAGGTTCAATTCCCGTAGTCTCTCCTCGTAGCTCATACCTCTCAGCTCGGGTACTAGTCTGGTGGCAAACCTTTGAACTTTTTCCAGTTTAGTTTTATGCTTGACTAGATATGGACTCCATGCTGGAGCCGCATACTCCAAGATTGGTCTGACATATGTGGTATATAATGTTCTGAAGGATTCCTTACACAAGTTTCTAAAGGCCGTTCTTATTTAGCCAACCTGGTATATGCTGCTGATGTTATCCTTTTGATATGAGCTTCAGGGGAGAGGTCTGGCGTGATATCAACCCCCAGGTCTTTCTCTCAACACACACACACACACACACATTAGTTGATAAAGGACTGTTTTGTGTGTATACCTATGTATACTATTATCAGGAGCGACAGACAAGTGCAGCTATGTGTGTCTATGTGTACCTGCAATTGGACTGACATGTGTACGGTAATTATCTGTGTGTTAATTTTAAAAGGAACATATTAGTGAATGTTTTTTTATCTAAATTGATTGACATATATACGTGTACGCGTGTTTAGTGTTACTGTAATTTATAATGTTAGCGTGTGTACGTGTGAATGACATAGTGTCCCATCATTGTCACATTTTTTGTTACATGTTTACTATTGTCAGGAGCGACAGACAAGTGCAGCTATGTGTACCTGCAATTGGACTGACACGTGTACGGTAATTATCTGTGTCCGTTGTTGAGGGAACATATTAGTGAATGTTTATTTATGTAAATTGATTGTCATATGTACGTGTACCCGTGATTAGTGGTACTGGTGGGGAGTGGTATTAGTGGTATTAGTGGTGATTAGTGGGGAGCCGGTCGGCCGAGCGGACAGCACACTGGACTTGTGCTCCTGTGGTCCTGGGTTCAATCCCAGGCGCCGGCGAGAAACAATGGGCAGAGTTTCTTTCACCCTATGCCCCTGTTACCTAGCAGTAAAATAGGTACCTGGGTGTTAGCCAGCTGTCACGGGCTGCTTCCTGGGGGTGGAGGCCTGGTCGAGGACCGGGCCGCGGGGACACTAAAAAGCCCCGAAATCATCTCAAGATAACCTCAAGATACTGTAATTTACATGGTTAACAGGTTTATGTTTGAATTACATAGTTTCCCATCATTGTCTCATTTTTTGTTACTATTTTTAGTTCACTCCCAACATCTCTGACTCCCGAGGACCATTTGTGCTCATGTGTGTTTATTAAAGAAAAATAATCATATTTTGTTTACAAAATAACTTGTACTTATTTTACAAAGAAAGCTTTTCAAAGAACAGGGAATTTTCATGTATGCATTAATTTTTCTAACATACAAGTCAATGACACACTACCTCACATCAGTCAGGAACACTTTTGTTACTATCTCTCCACAGCGTCTTTTACATAAATACCCTATCTTAACAAATTCATAATTTAAATTCATAACTGGCAACCCACCGCACCCCCGACCCCCCCCACAGGTCCAAGGCCACCAAGTGCTTAACCCCACACCAACCCTCCAACCCAGGAAGCATCATTCCTTTCCCTTAACCTCTCGCAAATTATGTTTTTGACGAATACACGCACTACGGGGCCTGACAGCTGAGTAGACAGCGCTCTCGTCTCGTAATCCTATCGTCTGTGTTCGATCCTCCGGTGATAGCAGAAACGAAATTGGGCAGTTTGTTTCACCCTGTTGCCCCTGTTACCTAGCAGTAAATAGGTACCTGGGATTTAAACAACTGTTACGGGTTGCTTCCTGTGTGTGTGTGTGTGTGTGTGTGTGTGTGTGTGTGTGTGTGTGTGTGTGTGTGTGTGTGTGTGTGTGTGTGTGTGTGTGTGTGTATGTTTGTGTGTTTGAGTGTGTGTGTGTGTGTGTGTGTGTGTGTGTGTGTGTGTGTGTGTGTGTGTGTGTGTGTGTGTGTGTGTGTGTGTGTGTGTGTGTGTGTGTGTGTGTGTGCGTGCGTGAGCGTGCGTGTTTGTGTGTGTGTGTGTGTACTCACCTAGTTGTGCTAGCGGGGGTTGAGCTCTGGCTCTGTGGTCCCGCCTCTCAACCGTCAATCAACAGGTGTACAGGTTCTTGAGCCTATTGTGCTCTATCATATCTACACTTGAAACTGTGTATGGAATCAGCCTTCTCCACATTACTACCTAATGCATTCCATTTGTCAAGCACTCTGACACTTAAAAAGTTTTTTCTAATATCTCTGTGGCTCATTTGGGCACTCCTGTTTCCACCTGTGTCCCCTAGTGCGTGTGCCCCTAGTGTTAAATAGCCTCTCTTTATCAACCCTGTCGATTCCCTTGAGAATCTTGAATGTGTTGATCATGTCCCCCCTAACTCTTCTGTCTTCCAACGAAGTTAGGTTCAATTCCCGTAGTCTCTCCTCGTAGCTCATACCTCTCAGCTCGGGTACTAGTCTGGTGGCAAACCTTTGAACTTTTTCCAGTTTAGTTTTATGCTTGACTAGATATGGACTCCATGCTGGAGCCGCATACTCCAAGATTGGTCTGACATATGTGGTATATAATGTTCTGAAGGATTCCTTACACAAGTTTCTAAAGGCCGTTCTTATTTAGCCAACCTGGTATATGCTGCTGATGTTATCCTTTTGATATGAGCTTCAGGGGAGAGGTCTGGCGTGATATCAACCCCCAGGTCTTTCTCTCAACACACACACACACACACACATTAGTTGATAAAGGACTGTTTTGTGTGTATACCTATGTATACTATTATCAGGAGCGACAGACAAGTGCAGCTATGTGTGTCTATGTGTACCTGCAATTGGACTGACATGTGTACGGTAATTATCTGTGTGTTAATTTTAAAAGGAACATATTAGTGAATGTTTTTTTATCTAAATTGATTGACATATATACGTGTACGCGTGTTTAGTGTTACTGTAATTTATAATGTTAGCGTGTGTACGTGTGAATGACATAGTGTCCCATCATTGTCACATTTTTTGTTACATGTTTACTATTGTCAGGAGCGACAGACAAGTGCAGCTATGTGTACCTGCAATTGGACTGACACGTGTACGGTAATTATCTGTGTCCGTTGTTGAGGGAACATATTAGTGAATGTTTATTTATGTAAATTGATTGTCATATGTACGTGTACCCGTGATTAGTGGTACTGGTGGGGAGTGGTATTAGTGGTATTAGTGGTGATTAGTGGGGAGCCGGTCGGCCGAGCGGACAGCACACTGGACTTGTGCTCCTGTGGTCCTGGGTTCAATCCCAGGCGCCGGCGAGAAACAATGGGCAGAGTTTCTTTCACCCTATGCCCCTGTTACCTAGCAGTAAAATAGGTACCTGGGTGTTAGCCAGCTGTCACGGGCTGCTTCCTGGGGGTGGAGGCCTGGTCGAGGACCGGGCCGCGGGGACACTAAAAAGCCCCGAAATCATCTCAAGATAACCTCAAGATACTGTAATTTACATGGTTAACAGGTTTATGTTTGAATTACATAGTTTCCCATCATTGTCTCATTTTTTGTTACTATTTTTAGTTCACTCCCAACATCTCTGACTCCCGAGGACCATTTGTGCTCATGTGTGTTTATTAAAGAAAAATAATCATATTTTGTTTACAAAATAACTTGTACTTATTTTACAAAGAAAGCTTTTCAAAGAACAGGGAATTTTCATGTATGCATTAATTTTTCTAACATACAAGTCAATGACACACTACCTCACATCAGTCAGGAACACTTTTGTTACTATCTCTCCACAGCGTCTTTTACATAAATACCCTATCTTAACAAATTCATAATTTAAATTCATAACTGGCAACCCACCGCACCCCCGAACCCCCCACAGGTCCAAGGCCACCAAGTGCTTAACCCCACACCAACCCTCCAACCCAGGAAGCATCATTCCTTTCCCTTAACCTCTCGCAAATTATGTTTTTGACGAATACACGCACTACGGGGCCTGACAGCTGAGTAGACAGCGCTCTCGTCTCGTAATCCTATCGTCTGTGTTCGATCCTCCGGTGATAGCAGAAACGAAATTGGGCAGTTTGTTTCACCCTGTTGCCCATGTTACCTAGCAGTAAATAGGTACCTGGGATTTAAACAACTGTTACGGGTTGCTTCCTGTGTGTGTGTGTGTGTGTGTGTGTGTGTGTGTGTGTGTGTGTGTGTGTGTGTGTGTGTGTGTGTATGTTTGTGTGTTTGAGTGTGTGTGTGTGTGTGTGTGTGTGTGTGTGTGTGTGTGTGTGTGTGTGTGTGTGTGTGTGTGCGTGCGTGAGCGTGCGTGTTTGTGTGTGTGTGTGTGTACTCACCTAGTTGTGCTAGCGGGGGTTGAGCTCTGGCTCTGTGGTCCCGCCTCTCAACCGTCAATCAACAGGTGTACAGGTTCTTGAGCCTATTGTGCTCTATCATATCTACACTTGAAACTGTGTATGGAATCAGCCTTCTCCACATTACTACCTAATGCATTCCATTTGTCAAGCACTCTGACACTTAAAAAGTTTTTTCTAATATCTCTGTGGCTCATTTGGGCACTCCTGTTTCCACCTGTGTCCCCTAGTGCGTGTGCCCCTAGTGTTAAATAGCCTCTCTTTATCAACCCTGTCGATTCCCTTGAGAATCTTGAATGTGTTGATCATGTCCCCCCTAACTCTTCTGTCTTCCAACGAAGTTAGGTTCAATTCCCGTAGTCTCTCCTCGTAGCTCATACCTCTCAGCTCGGGTACTAGTCTGGTGGCAAACCTTTGAACTTTTTCCAGTTTAGTTTTATGCTTGACTAGATATGGACTCCATGCTGGAGCCGCATACTCCAAGATTGGTCTGACATATGTGGTATATAATGTTCTGAAGGATTCCTTACACAAGTTTCTAAAGGCCGTTCTTATTTAGCCAACCTGGTATATGCTGCTGATGTTATCCTTTTGATATGAGCTTCAGGGGAGAGGTCTGGCGTGATATCAACCCCCAGGTCTTTCTCTCAACACACACACACACACACACATTAGTTGATAAAGGACTGTTTTGTGTGTATACCTATGTATACTATTATCAGGAGCGACAGACAAGTGCAGCTATGTGTGTCTATGTGTACCTGCAATTGGACTGACATGTGTACGGTAATTATCTGTGTGTTAATTTTAAAAGGAACATATTAGTGAATGTTTTTTTATCTAAATTGATTGACATATATACGTGTACGCGTGTTTAGTGTTACTGTAATTTATAATGTTAGCGTGTGTACGTGTGAATGACATAGTGTCCCATCATTGTCACATTTTTTGTTACATGTTTACTATTGTCAGGAGCGACAGACAAGTGCAGCTATGTGTACCTGCAATTGGACTGACACGTGTACGGTAATTATCTGTGTCCGTTGTTGAGGGAACATATTAGTGAATGTTTATTTATGTAAATTGATTGTCATATGTACGTGTACCCGTGATTAGTGGTACTGGTGGGGAGTGGTATTAGTGGTATTAGTGGTGATTAGTGGGGAGCCGGTCGGCCGAGCGGACAGCACACTGGACTTGTGCTCCTGTGGTCCTGGGTTCAATCCCAGGCGCCGGCGAGAAACAATGGGCAGAGTTTCTTTCACCCTATGCCCCTGTTACCTAGCAGTAAAATAGGTACCTGGGTGTTAGCCAGCTGTCACGGGCTGCTTCCTGGGGGTGGAGGCCTGGTCGAGGACCGGGCCGCGGGGACACTAAAAAGCCCCGAAATCATCTCAAGATAACCTCAAGATACTGTAATTTACATGGTTAACAGGTTTATGTTTGAATTACATAGTTTCCCATCATTGTCTCATTTTTTGTTACTATTTTTAGTTCACTCCCAACATCTCTGACTCCCGAGGACCATTTGTGCTCATGTGTGTTTATTAAAGAAAAATAATCATATTTTGTTTACAAAATAACTTGTACTTATTTTACAAAGAAAGCTTTTCAAAGAACAGGGAATTTTCATGTATGCATTAATTTTTCTAACATACAAGTCAATGACACACTACCTCACATCAGTCAGGAACACTTTTGTTACTATCTCTCCACAGCGTCTTTTACATAAATACCCTATCTTAACAAATTCATAATTTAAATTCATAACTGGCAACCCACCGCACCCCCGACCCCCCCCACAGGTCCAAGGCCACCAAGTGCTTAACCCCACACCAACCCTCCAACCCAGGAAGCATCATTCCTTTCCCTTAACCTCTCGCAAATTATGTTTTTGACGAATACACGCACTACGGGGCCTGACAGCTGAGTAGACAGCGCTCTCGTCTCGTAATCCTATCGTCTGTGTTCGATCCTCCGGTGATAGCAGAAACGAAATTGGGCAGTTTGTTTCACCCTGTTGCCCATGTTACCTAGCAGTAAATAGGTACCTGGGATTTAAACAACTGTTACGGGTTGCTTCCTGTGTGTGTGTGTGTGTGTGTGTGTGTGTGTGTGTGTGTGTGTGTGTGTGTGTGTGTGTGTGTGTGTGTGTGTGTGTATGTTTGTGTGTTTGAGTGTGTGTGTGTGTGTGTGTGTGTGTGTGTGTGTGTGTGTGTGTGTGTGTGTGTGTGTGTGTGTGTGTGTGTGTGTGTGTGTGTGCGTGCGTGAGCGTGCGTGTTTGTGTGTGTGTGTGTGTACTCACCTAGTTGTGCTAGCGGGGGTTGAGCTCTGGCTCTGTGGTCCCGCCTCTCAACCGTCAATCAACAGGTGTACAGGTTCTTGAGCCTATTGTGCTCTATCATATCTACACTTGAAACTGTGTATGGAATCAGCCTTCTCCACATTACTACCTAATGCATTCCATTTGTCAAGCACTCTGACACTTAAAAAGTTTTTTCTAATATCTCTGTGGCTCATTTGGGCACTCCTGTTTCCACCTGTGTCCCCTAGTGCGTGTGCCCCTAGTGTTAAATAGCCTCTCTTTATCAACCCTGTCGATTCCCTTGAGAATCTTGAATGTGTTGATCATGTCCCCCCTAACTCTTCTGTCTTCCAACGAAGTTAGGTTCAATTCCCGTAGTCTCTCCTCGTAGCTCATACCTCTCAGCTCGGGTACTAGTCTGGTGGCAAACCTTTGAACTTTTTACAGTTTAGTTTTATGCTTGACTAGATATGGACTCCATGCTGGAGCCGCATACTCCAAGATTGGTCTGACATATGTGGTATATAATGTTCTGAAGGATTCCTTACACAAGTTTCTAAAGGCCGTTCTTATTTAGCCAACCTGGTATATGCTGCTGATGTTATCCTTTTGATATGAGCTTCAGGGGAGAGGTCTGGCGTGATATCAACCCCCAGGTCTTTCTCTCAACACACACACACACACACACATTAGTTGATAAAGGACTGTTTTGTGTGTATACCTATGTATACTATTATCAGGAGCGACAGACAAGTGCAGCTATGTGTGTCTATGTGTACCTGCAATTGGACTGACATGTGTACGGTAATTATCTGTGTGTTAATTTTAAAAGGAACATATTAGTGAATGTTTTTTTATCTAAATTGATTGACATATATACGTGTACGCGTGTTTAGTGTTACTGTAATTTATAATGTTAGCGTGTGTACGTGTGAATGACATAGTGTCCCATCATTGTCACATTTTTTGTTACATGTTTACTATTGTCAGGAGCGACAGACAAGTGCAGCTATGTGTACCTGCAATTGGACTGACACGTGTACGGTAATTATCTGTGTCCGTTGTTGAGGGAACATATTAGTGAATGTTTATTTATGTAAATTGATTGTCATATGTACGTGTACCCGTGATTAGTGGTACTGGTGGGGAGTGGTATTAGTGGTATTAGTGGTGATTAGTGGGGAGCCGGTCGGCCGAGCGGACAGCACACTGGACTTGTGCTCCTGTGGTCCTGGGTTCAATCCCAGGCGCCGGCGAGAAACAATGGGCAGAGTTTCTTTCACCCTATGCCCCTGTTACCTAGCAGTAAAATAGGTACCTGGGTGTTAGCCAGCTGTCACGGGCTGCTTCCTGGGGGTGGAGGCCTGGTCGAGGACCGGGCCGCGGGGACACTAAAAAGCCCCGAAATCATCTCAAGATAACCTCAAGATACTGTAATTTACATGGTTAACAGGTTTATGTTTGAATTACATAGTTTCCCATCATTGTCTCATTTTTTGTTACTATTTTTAGTTCACTCCCAACATCTCTGACTCCCGAGGACCATTTGTGCTCATGTGTGTTTATTAAAGAAAAATAATCATATTTTGTTTACAAAATAACTTGTACTTATTTTACAAAGAAAGCTTTTCAAAGAACAGGGAATTTTCATGTATGCATTAATTTTTCTAACATACAAGTCAATGACACACTACCTCACATCAGTCAGGAACACTTTTGTTACTATCTCTCCACAGCGTCTTTTACATAAATACCCTATCTTAACAAATTCATAATTTAAATTCATAACTGGCAACCCACCGCACCCCCGACCCCCCCCACAGGTCCAAGGCCACCAAGTGCTTAACCCCACACCAACCCTCCAACCCAGGAAGCATCATTCCTTTCCTTAACCTCTCGCAAATTATGTTTTTGACGAATACACGCACTACGGGGCCTGACAGCTGAGTAGACAGCGCTCTCGTCTCGTAATCCTATCGTCTGTGTTCGATCCTCCGGTGATAGCAGAAACGAAATTGGGCAGTTTGTTTCACCCTGTTGCCCCTGTTACCTAGCAGTAAATAGGTACCTGGGATTTAAACAACTGTTACGGGTTGCTTCCTGTGTGTGTGTGTGTGTGTGTGTGTGTGTGTGTGTGTGTGTGTGTGTGTGTGTGTGTGTGTGTGTGTGTGTGTGTATGTTTGTGTGTTTGAGTGTGTGTGTGTGTGTGTGTGTGTGTGTGTGTGTGTGTGTGTGTGTGTGTGTGTGTGTGTGTGTGTGTGTGTGTGTGTGTGTGTGTGTGTGTGCGTGCGTGAGCGTGCTTGTTTGTGTGTGTGTATGTGTACTCACCTAGTTGTGCTAGCGGGGGTTGAGCTCTGGCTCTGTGGTCCCGCCTCTCAACCGTCAATCAACAGGTGTACAGGTTCTTGAGCCTATTGTGCTCTATCATATCTACACTTGAAACTGTGTATGGAATCAGCCTTCTCCACATTACTACCTAATGCATTCCATTTGTCAAGCACTCTGACACTTAAAAAGTTTTTTCTAATATCTCTGTGGCTCATTTGGGCACTCCTGTTTCCACCTGTGTCCCCTAGTGCGTGTGCCCCTAGTGTTAAATAGCCTCTCTTTATCAACCCTGTCGATTCCCTTGAGAATCTTGAATGTGTTGATCATGTCCCCCCTAACTCTTCTGTCTTCCAACGAAGTTAGGTTCAATTCCCGTAGTCTCTCCTCGTAGCTCATACCTCTCAGCTCGGGTACTAGTCTGGTGGCAAACCTTTGAACTTTTTCCAGTTTAGTTTTATGCTTGACTAGATATGGACTCCATGCTGGAGCCGCATACTCCAAGATTGGTCTGACATATGTGGTATATAATGTTCTGAAGGATTCCTTACACAAGTTTCTAAAGGCCGTTCTTATTTAGCCAACCTGGTATATGCTGCTGATGTTATCCTTTTGATATGAGCTTCAGGGGAGAGGTCTGGCGTGATATCAACCCCCAGGTCTTTCTCTCAACACACACACACACACACACATTAGTTGATAAAGGACTGTTTTGTGTGTATACCTATGTATACTATTATCAGGAGCGACAGACAAGTGCAGCTATGTGTGTCTATGTGTACCTGCAATTGGACTGACATGTGTACGGTAATTATCTGTGTGTTAATTTTAAAAGGAACATATTAGTGAATGTTTTTTTATCTAAATTGATTGACATATATACGTGTACGCGTGTTTAGTGTTACTGTAATTTATAATGTTAGCGTGTGTACGTGTGAATGACATAGTGTCCCATCATTGTCACATTTTTTGTTACATGTTTACTATTGTCAGGAGCGACAGACAAGTGCAGCTATGTGTACCTGCAATTGGACTGACACGTGTACGGTAATTATCTGTTGTCCGTTGTTGAGGGAACATATTAGTGAATGTTTATTTATGTAAATTGATTGTCATATGTACGTGTACCCGTGATTAGTGGTACTGGTGGGGAGTGGTATTAGTGGTATTAGTGGTGATTAGTGGGGAGCCGGTCGGCCGAGCGGACAGCACACTGGACTTGTGCTCCTGTGGTCCTGGGTTCAATCCCAGGCGCCGGCGAGAAACAATGGGCAGAGTTTCTTTCACCCTATGCCCCTGTTACCTAGCAGTAAAATAGGTACCTGGGTGTTAGCCAGCTGTCACGGGCTGCTTCCTGGGGGTGGAGGCCTGGTCGAGGACCGGGCCGCGGGGACACTAAAAAGCCCCGAAATCATCTCAAGATAACCTCAAGATACTGTAATTTACATGGTTAACAGGTTTATGTTTGAATTACATAGTTTTCCCATCATTGTCTCATTTTTTGTTACTATTTTTAGTTCACTTCCCAACATCTCTGACTCCCGAGGACCATTTGTGCTCATGTGTGTTTATTAAAGAAAAATAATCATATTTTGTTTACAAAATAACTTGTACTTATTTTACAAAGAAAGCTTTTCAAAGAACAGGGAATTTTCATGTATGCATTAATTTTTCTAACATACAAGTCAATGACACACTACCTCACATCAGTCAGGAACACTTTTGTTACTATCTCTCCACAGCGTCTTTTACATAAATACCCTATCTTAACAAATTCATAATTTAAATTCATAACTGGCAACCCACCGCACCCCCGACCCCCCCCACAGGTCCAAGGCCACCAAGTGCTTAACCCCACACCAACCCTCCAACCCAGGAAGCATCATTCCTTTCCCTTAACCTCTCGCAAATTATGTTTTTGACGAATACACGCACTACGGGGCCTGACAGCTGAGTAGACAGCGCTCTCGTCTCGTAATCCTATCGTCTGTGTTCGATCCTCCGGTGATAGCAGAAACGAAATTGGGCAGTTTGTTTCACCTGTTGCCCCTGTTACCTAGCAGTAAATAGGTACCTGGGATTTAAACAACTGTTACGGGTTGCTTCCTGTTGTGTGTGTGTGTGTGTGTGTGTGTGTGTGTGTGTGTGTGTGTGTGTGTGTGTGTGTGTGTGTGTGTGTGTGTGTGTTGTGTGTGTGTATGTTTGTGTGTTGAGTGTGTGTGTGTGTTGTGTGTGTGTGTGTGTGTGTGTGTGTGTGTGTGTGTGTGTGTGTGTGTGTGTGTGTGTGTGTGTGTGCGTGCGTGAGCGTGCGTGTTTTGTGTGTGTGTGTGTGTACTCACCTAGTTGTGCTAGCGGGGGTTGAGCTCTGGCTCTGTGGTCCCGCCTCTCAACCGTCAATCAACAGGTGTACAGGTTCTTGAGCCTATTGTGCTCTATCATATCTACACTTGAAACTGTGTATGGAATCAGCCTTCTCCACATTACTACCTAATGCATTCCATTTGTCAAGCACTCTGACACTTAAAAAGTTTTTTCTAATATCTCTGTGGCTCATTTGGGCACTCCTGTTTCCACCTGTGTCCCCTAGTGCGTGTGCCCCTAGTGTTAAATAGCCTCTCTTTATCAACCCTGTCGATTCCCTGAGAATCTTGAATGTGTTGATCATGTCCCCCCTAACTCTTCTGTCTTCCAACGAAGTTAGGTTCAATTCCCGTAGTCTCTCCTCGTAGCTCATACCTCTCAGCTCGGGTACTAGTCTGGTGGCAAACCTTTGAACTTTTTCCAGTTTAGTTTTATGCTTGACTAGATATGGACTCCATGCTGGAAGCCGCATACTCCAAGATTGGTCTGACATATGTGGTATATAATGTTCTGAAGGATTCCTTACACAAGTTTCTAAAGGCCGTTCTTATTTAGCCAACCTGGTATATGCTGCTGATGTTATCCTTTTGATATGAGCTTCAGGGGAGAGGTCTGGCGTGATATCAACCCCCAGGTCTTTCTCTCAACACACACACACACACACACATTAGTTGATAAAGGACTGTTTTGTGTGTATACCTATGTATACTATTATCAGGAGCGACAGACAAGTGCAGCTATGTGTGTCTATGTGTACCTGCAATTGGACTGACATGTGTACGGTAATTATCTGTGTGTTAATTTTAAAAGGAACATATTAGTGAATGTTTTTTTATCTAAATTGATTGACATATATACGTGTACGCGTGTTTAGTGTTACTGTAATTTATAATGTTAGCGTGTGTACGTGTGAATGACATAGTGTCCCATCATTGTCACATTTTTTTGTTACATGTTTACTATTGTCAGGAGCGACAGACAAGTGCAGCTATGTGTACCTGCAATTGGACTGACACGTGTACGGTAATTATCTGTGTCCGTTGTTGAGGGAACATATTAGTGAATGTTTATTTATGTAAATTGATTGTCATATGTACGTGTACCCGTGATTAGTGGTACTGGTGGGGAGTGGTATTAGTGGTGATTAGTGGGGAGCCGGTCGGCCGAGCGGACAGCACACTGGACTTGTGCTCCTGTGGTCCTGGGTTCAATCCCAGGCGCCGGCGAGAAACAATGGGCAGAGTTTCTTTCACCCTATGCCCCTGTTACCTAGCAGTAAAATAGGTACCTGGGTGTTAGCCAGCTGTCACGGGCTGCTTCCTGGGGGTGGAGGCCTGGTCGAGGACCGGGCCGCGGGGACACTAAAAAGCCCCGAAATCATCTCAAGATAACCTCAAGATACTGTAATTTACATGGTTAACAGGTTTATGTTTGAATTACATAGTTTCCCATCATTGTCTCATTTTTTGTTACTATTTTTAGTTCACTCCCACATCTCTGACTCCCGAGGACCATTTGTGCTCATGTGTGTTTATTAAAGAAAAATAATCATATTTGTTTACAAAATAACTTGTACTTATTTTACAAAGAAAGCTTTTCAAAGAACAGGGAATTTTCATGTATGCATTAATTTTCTAACATACAAGTCAATGACACACTACCTCCATCAGTCAGGAACACTTTTGTTACTATCTCTCCACAGCGTCTTTTACATAATTACCCTATCTTAACAAATTCATAATTTAAATTCATGAACTGGCAACCCACCGCACCCCCGGACCCCCCCCACAGGTCCAAGGCCACCACAGTGGCTTAACCCACACCAACCCTCCAACCCAGGAAGCATCATTCCTTTCCCTTAACCTCTCGCAAATTATGTTTTTGACGAATACACGCACTACGGGGCCTGACAGCTGAGTAGACAGCGCTCTCGTCTCGTAATCCTATCGTCTGTGTTCGATCCTCCGGTGATAGCAGAACGAAATTGGGCAGTTTGTTTCACCCTGTTGCCCCTGTTACCTAGGCAGTAAATAGGTACCTGGATTTAAACAACTGTTACGGGTTGCTTCCTGGTGTGGTGTGTGTGTGTGTGTGTGTGTGTGTGTGTGTGGTGTGTGGTGTTGTTGTGTGTGGTGTGTGTTTGATGTGTTGTGTGGTGGGTGTGTGTGTGTGTGTGTGTGGTGTGTGTGTGTGTGTGTGTGTTGTGGGTGTGTGTGTGGTGTGTGTGTGTGTGTGTGTGTGTGCGTGCGTGAGCGTGCGTGTTTGTGTGTGTGTGTGTGTACTCACCTAGTTGTGCTAGCGGGGGTTGAGCTCTGGCTCTGTGGTCCCGCCTCTCAACCGTCAATCAACAGGTGTACAGGTTCTTGAGCCTATTGTGCTCTATCATATCTACACTTGAAACTGTGTATGGAATCAGCCTTCTCCACATTACTACCTAATGCATTCCATTTGTCAAGCACTCTGACACTTAAAAAGTTTTTTCTAATATCTCTGTGGCTCATTTGGGCACTCCTGTTTCCACCTGTGTCCCCTAGTGCGTGTGCCCCTAGTGTTAAATAGCCTCTCTTTATCACCCTGGTCGATTCCCTTGAGAATCTTGAATGTGTTGATCATGTCCCCCTAACTCTTCTGTCTTCCAACGAAGTTAGGTTCAATTCCCGTAGTCTCTCCTCGTAGCTCATACCTCTCAGCTCGGGTACTAGTCTGGGTGGCAAACCTTTGAACTTTTTCCAGTTTAGTTTTATGCTTGACTAGATATGGACTCCATGCTGGAGCCGCATACTCCAAGATTGGTCTGACATATGTGGTATATAATGTTCTGAAGGATTCCTTACACAGAGTTTCTAAGGCCGTTCTATTTAGCCAACCTGGTATATGCTGCTGATGTTATCCTTTTGATATGAGCTTCAGGGAGAGGTCTGGCGTGATATCAACCCCCAGGTCTTTCTCTCAACAACACACACACACACACATTAGTTGATAAAGGACTGTTTTGTGTGTATACCTATGTATACTATTATCAGGAGCGACAGACAAGTGCAGCTATGTGTGTCTATGTGTACCTTGCAATTGGACTGACATGTGTACGGTAATTATCTGTGTGTTAATTTTAAAAGGAACATATTAGTGAATGTTTTTTATCTAAATTGATTGACATATATACGTGTACGCGTGTTTAGTGTTACTGTAATTTATAATGTTAGCGTGTGTACGTGTGAATGACATAGTGTCCCATCATTGTCACATTTTTTGTTACATGTTTACTATTGTCAGGAGCGAACAGACAAGTGCAGCTATGTGTACCTGCAATTGGACTGACACGTGTACGGTAATTATCTGTGTCCGTTGTGAGGGAACATATTAGTGAATGTTTATTTATGTAAATTGATTGTCATATGTACTGTACCCGTGATTAGTGGTACTGTAGATTTACATGGTTAACAGGTTTATGTTTGAATTACATAGTTTTCCCATCATATGTCTCATTTTTTGTTACTATTTTTAGTTCACTCCCAACATCTCTGACTCCCGAGGACCATTTGTGCTCATGTGTGTTTATTAAAGAAAAATAATCCTATTTTGTTTACAAAATAACTTGTACTTATTTTACAAAGAAAGCTTTTCAAAGAACAGGGAATTTTCATGTATGCATTAATTTTTCTAACATACAAGTCAATGACACACTACCTCACATCAGTCAGGAACACTTTTGTTACTATCTCTCCACAGCGTCTTTTACATAAATACCCTATCTTAACAAATTCATAATTTAAATTCATAACTGGCAACCCCCCGCACCCCCGACCCCCCCCCCACAGGTCCAAGGCCCACCAAGTGCTTAACCCCACACCAACCCTCCAACCCAGGAAGCATCATTCCTTTCCCTTAACCTCTCGCAAATTATGTTTTTGACGAATACACGCACTACGGGGCCTGACAGCTGAGTAGACAGCGCTCTCGTCTCGTAATCCTATCGTCTGTGTTCGATTCCTCCGGTGATAGCAGAAACGAAATTGGGCAGTTTGTTTCACCCTGTTGCCCCTGTTACCTAGCAGTAAATAGGTACCTGGATGTTAAACAACTGTTACGGGGTTGCTTCCTGTGTGTGTGTGTGTGTGTGTGTGGTGTGTGTGTTGGTGTGTGGTGTGTGTGATGTGTGTGTGATGTGTGTGTGTTGTGTGTATGTTTGTGTGTTTGAGTGTGTGTGGTGTTGTGTGGTTCGGTGTGGTGTGTGTGTGTGTGTGTGTGTGTGTGTGTGTGTGTGTGTCGTCGTGTGTGTGTGTGTGTGTGTTGCGTGGTGAGCGTGCGTGTTTGTGTGTGTGGTGTGGTGTTGTACTCACTCTAGTTTGTGCTAGCGGGGGTTGAGCTCTGGCTCTGTGGTCCCCGCCTCTCAACCGTCAATCAACAGGTGTACAGGTTTCTTGAGTCCCCTATTGTGCTACTATCATATCTACACTTGAAAACTGTGTACGGGAATCAGCCTTCTCCACATTTACTACCTAATGCATTTCCATTTGTCAAGCACTCTGACACTTAAAAAGTTTTTCTAATATCTCTGTGGCTCATTTGGGCACTCCTGTTTCCACCTGTGTCCCCTAGTGCGTGTGCCCTAGTGTTAAATAGCCTCTCTTTATCAACCCTGTCGATTCCCTTGAGAATCTTGAATGTGTTGATCATGTCCCCCCTAACTCTTCTGTCTTCCAACGAAGTTAGGTTCAATTCCCGTAGTCTCTCCTCGTAGCTCATACCTCTCAGCTCGGGTACTAGTCTGGTGGCAAACCTTTGAACTTTTTCCAGTTTAGTTTTATGCTTGACTAGATATGGACTCCATGCTGGAGCCGCATACTCCAAGATTGGTCTGACATATGTGGTATATAATGTTCTGAAGGATTCCTTTCACAAGTTTCTAAAGGCCGTTCTTATTTAGCCAACCTGGTATATGCTGCTGATGTTATCCTTTTGATATGAGCTTCAGGGGAGAGGTCTGGCGTGATATCAACCCCCAGGTCTTTCTCTCAACACACACACACACACACACATTAGTTGATAAAGGACTGTTTTGTGTGTATACCTATGTATACTATTATCAGGAGCGACAGACAAGTGCAGCTATGTGTGTCTATGTGTACCTGCAATTGGACTGACATGTGTACGGTAATTATCTGTGTGTTAATTTTAAAAGGAACATATTAGTGAATGTTTTTTTATCTAAATTGATTGACATATATACGTGTACGCGTGTTTAGTGTTACTGTAATTTATAATGTTAGCGTGTGTACGTGTGAATGACATAGTGTCCCATCATTGTCACATTTTTTTTACATGTTTACTATTGTCAGGAGCGACAGACAAGTGCAGCTATGTGTACCTGCAATTGGACTGACACGTGTACGGTAATTATCTGTGTCCGTTGTTGAGGGAACATATTAGTGAATGTTTATTTATGTAAATTGATTGTCATATGTACGTGTACCCGTGATTAGTGGTACTGGTGGGGAGTGGTATTAGTGGTATTAGTGGTGATTAGTGGGGAGCCGGTCGGCCGAGCGGACAGCACACTGGACTTGTGCTCCTGTGGTCCTGGGTTCAATCCCAGGCGCCGGCGAGAAACAATGGGCAGAGTTTCTTTCACCCTATGCCCCTGTTACCTAGCAGTAAAATAGGTACCTGGGTGTTAGCCAGCTGTCACGGGCTGCTTCCTGGGGGTGGAGGCCTGGTCGAGGACCGGGCCGCGGGGACACTAAAAAGCCCCGAAATCATCTCAAGATAACCTCAAGATACTGTAATTTACATGGTTAACAGGTTTATGTTTGAATTACATAGTTTCCCATCATTGTCTCATTTTTTGTTACTATTTTTAGTTCACTCCCAACATCTCTGACTCCCGAGGACCATTTGTGCTCATGTGTGTTTATTAAAGAAAAATAATCATATTTTGTTTACAAAATAACTTGTACTTATTTTACAAAGAAAGCTTTTCAAAGAACAGGGAATTTTCATGTATGCATTAATTTTTCTAACATACAAGTCAATGACACACTACCTCACATCAGTCAGGAACACTTTTGTTACTATCTCTCCACAGCGTCTTTTACATAAATACCCTATCTTAACAAATTCATAATTTAAATTCATAACTGGCAACCCACCGCACCCCCGACCCCCCCCACAGGTCCAAGGCCACCAAGTGCTTAACCCCACACCAACCCTCCAACCCAGGAAGCATCATTCCTTTCCCTTAACCTCTCGCAAATTATGTTTTTGACGAATACACGCACTACGGGGCCTGACAGCTGAGTAGACAGCGCTCTCGTCTCGTAATCCTATCGTCTGTGTTCGATCCTCCGGTGATAGCAGAAACGAAATTGGGCAGTTTGTTTCACCCTGTTGCCCCTGTTACCTAGCAGTAAATAGGTACCTGGGATTTAAACAACTGTTACGGGTTGCTTCCTGTGTGTGTGTGTGTGTGTGTGTGTGTGTGTGTGTGTGTGTGTGTGTGTGTGTGTGTGTGTGTGTGTGTGTGTGTGTGTGTGTGTGTGTGTGTATGTTTGTGTTTGAGTGTGTGTGTGTGTGTGTGTGTGTGTGTGTGTTTGTGTGTGTGTGTGTGTGTGTGTGTGTGTGTGTGTGTGTGTGTGTGTGTGTGTGTGTGTGTGTGTGCGTGCGTGAGCGTGCGTGTTTGTGTGTGTGTGTGTGTACTCACCTAGTTGTGCTAGCGGGGGTTGAGCTCTGGCTCTGTGGTCCCGCCTCTCAACCGTCAATCAACAGGTGTACAGGTTCTTGAGCCTATTGTGCTCTATCATATCTACACTTGAAACTGTGTATGGAATCAGCCTTCTCCACATTACTACCTAATGCATTCCATTTGTCAAGCACTCTGACACTTAAAAAGTTTTTTCTAATATCTCTGTGGCTCATTTGGGCACTCCTGTTTCCACCTGTGTCCCCTAGTGCGTGTGCCCCTAGTGTTAAATAGCCTCTCTTTATCAACCCTGTCGATTCCCTTGAGAATCTTGAATGTGTTGATCATGTCCCCCTAACTCTTCTGTCTTCCAACGAAGTTAGGTTCAATTCCCGTAGTCTCTCCTCGTAGCTCATACCTCTCAGCTCGGGTACTAGTCTGGTGGCAAACCTTTGAACTTTTTCCAGTTTAGTTTTATGCTTGACTAGATATGGACTCCATGCTGGAGCCGCATACTCCAAGATTGGTCTGACATATGTGGTATATAATGTTCTGAAGGATTCCTTACACAAGTTTCTAAAGGCCGTTCTTATTTAGCCAACCTGGTATATGCTGCTGATGTTATCCTTTTGATATGAGCTTCAGGGGAGAGGTCTGGCGTGATATCAACCCCCAGGTCTTTCTCTCAACACACACACACACACACACATTAGTTGATAAAGGACTGTTTTGTGTGTATACCTATGTATACTATTATCAGGAGCGACAGACAAGTGCAGCTATGTGTGTCTATGTGTACCTGCAATTGGACTGACATGTGTACGGTAATTATCTGTGTGTTAATTTTAAAAGGAACATATTAGTGAATGTTTTTTTATCTAAATTGATTGACATATATACGTGTACGCGTGTTTAGTGTTACTGTAATTTATAATGTTAGCGTGTGTACGTGTGAATGACATAGTGTCCCATCATTGTCACATTTTTTGTTACATGTTTACTATTGTCAGGAGCGACAGACAAGTGCAGCTATGTGTACCTGCAATTGGACTGACACGTGTACGGTAATTATCTGTGTCCGTTGTTGAGGGAACATATTAGTGAATGTTTATTTATGTAAATTGATTGTCATATGTACGTGTACCCGTGATTAGTGGTACTGGTGGGGAGTGGTATTAGTGGTATTAGTGGTGATTAGTGGGGAGCCGGTCGGCCGAGCGGACAGCACACTGGACTTGTGCTCCTGTGGTCCTGGGTTCAATCCCAGGCGCCGGCGAGAAACAATGGGCAGAGTTTCTTTCACCCTATGCCCCTGTTACCTAGCAGTAAAATAGGTACCTGGGTGTTAGCCAGCTGTCACGGGCTGCTTCCTGGGGGTGGAGGCCTGGTCGAGGACCGGGCCGCGGGGACACTAAAAAGCCCCGAAATCATCTCAAGATAACCTCAAGATACTGTAATTTACATGGTTAACAGGTTTATGTTTGAATTACATAGTTTCCCATCATTGTCTCATTTTTTGTTACTATTTTTAGTTCACTCCCAACATCTCTGACTCCCGAGGACCATTTGTGCTCATGTGTGTTTATTAAAGAAAAATAATCATATTTTGTTTACAAAATAACTTGTACTTATTTTACAAAGAAAGCTTTTCAAAGAACAGGGAATTTTCATGTATGCATTAATTTTTCTAACATACAAGTCAATGACACACTACCTCACATCAGTCAGGAACACTTTTGTTACTATCTCTCCACAGCGTCTTTTACATAAATACCCTATCTTAACAAATTCATAATTTAAATTCATAACTGGCAACCCACCGCACCCCCGACCCCCCCCACAGGTCCAAGGCCACCAAGTGCTTAACCCCACACCAACCCTCCAACCCAGGAAGCATCATTCCTTTCCCTTAACCTCTCGCAAATTATGTTTTTGACGAATACACGCACTACGGGGCCTGACAGCTGAGTAGACAGCGCTCTCGTCTCGTAATCCTATCGTCTGTGTTCGATCCTCCGGTGATAGCAGAAACGAAATTGGGCAGTTTGTTTCACCCTGTTGCCCCTGTTACCTAGCAGTAAATAGGTACCTGGGATTTAAACAACTGTTACGGGTTGCTTCCTGTGTGTGTGTGTGTGTGTGTGTGTGTGTGTGTGTGTGTGTGTGTGTGTGTGTGTGTGTGTGTGTGTGTGTGTGTGTGTGTGTATGTTTGTGTGTTTGAGTGTGTGTGTGTGTGTGTGTGTGTGTGTGTGTGTGTGTGTGTGTGTGTGTGTGTGTGTGTGTGTGTGTGTGTGTGTGTGTGTGTGTGTGTGCGTGCGTGAGCGTGCGTGTTTGTGTGTGTGTGTGTGTACTCACCTAGTTGTGCTAGCGGGGTTGAGCTCTGGCTCTGTGGTCCCGCCTCTCAACCGTCAATCAACAGGTGTACAGGTTCTTGAGCCTATTGTGCTCTATCATATCTACACTTGAAACTGTGTATGGAATCAGCCTTCTCCACATTACTACCTAATGCATTCCATTTGTCAAGCACTCTGACACTTAAAAAGTTTTTTCTAATATCTCTGTGGCTCATTTGGGCACTCCTGTTTCCACCTGTGTCCCCTAGTGCGTGTGCCCCTAGTGTTAAATAGCCTCTCTTTATCAACCCTGTCGATTCCCTTGAGAATCTTGAATGTGTTGATCATGTCCCCCCTAACTCTTCTGTCTTCCAACGAAGTTAGGTTCAATTCCCGTAGTCTCTCCTCGTAGCTCATACCTCTCAGCTCGGGTACTAGTCTGGTGGCAAACCTTTGAACTTTTTCCAGTTTAGTTTTATGCTTGACTAGATATGGACTCCATGCTGGAGCCGCATACTCCAAGATTGGTCTGACATATGTGGTATATAATGTTCTGAAGGATTCCTTACACAAGTTTCTAAAGGCCGTTCTTATTTAGCCAACCTGGTATATGCTGCTGATGTTATCCTTTTGATATGAGCTTCAGGGGAGAGGTCTGGCGTGATATCAACCCCCAGGTCTTTCTCTCAACACACACACACACACACACATTAGTTGATAAAGGACTGTTTTGTGTGTATACCTATGTATACTATTATCAGGAGCGACAGACAAGTGCAGCTATGTGTGTCTATGTGTACCTGCAATTGGACTGACATGTGTACGGTAATTATCTGTGTGTTAATTTTAAAAGGAACATATTAGTGAATGTTTTTTTATCTAAATTGATTGACATATATACGTGTACGCGTGTTTAGTGTTACTGTAATTTATAATGTTAGCGTGTGTACGTGTGAATGACATAGTGTCCCATCATTGTCACATTTTTTGTTACATGTTTACTATTGTCAGGAGCGACAGACAAGTGCAGCTATGTGTACCTGCAATTGGACTGACACGTGTACGGTAATTATCTGTGTCCGTTGTTGAGGGAACATATTAGTGAATGTTTATTTATGTAAATTGATTGTCATATGTACGTGTACCCGTGATTAGTGGTACTGGTGGGGAGTGGTATTAGTGGTATTAGTGGTGATTAGTGGGGAGCCGGTCGGCCGAGCGGACAGCACACTGGACTTGTGCTCCTGTGGTCCTGGGTTCAATCCCAGGCGCCGGCGAGAAACAATGGGCAGAGTTTCTTTCACCCTATGCCCCTGTTACCTAGCAGTAAAATAGGTACCTGGGTGTTAGCCAGCTGTCACGGGCTGCTTCCTGGGGGTGGAGGCCTGGTCGAGGACCGGGCCGCGGGGACACTAAAAAGCCCCGAAATCATCTCAAGATAACCTCAAGATACTGTAATTTACATGGTTAACAGGTTTATGTTTGAATTACATAGTTTCCCATCATTGTCTCATTTTTGTTACTATTTTTAGTTCACTCCCAACATCTCTGACTCCCGAGGACCATTTGTGCTCATGTGTGTTTATTAAAGAAAAATAATCATATTTTGTTTACAAAATAACTTGTACTTATTTTACAAAGAAAGCTTTTCAAAGAACAGGGAATTTTCATGTATGCATTAATTTTTCTAACATACAAGTCAATGACACACTACCTCACATCAGTCAGGAACACTTTTGTTACTATCTCTCCACAGCGTCTTTTACATAAATACCCTATCTTAACAAATTCATAATTTAAATTCATAACTGGCAACCCACCGCACCCCCGAACCCCCCACAGGTCCAAGGCCACCAAGTGCTTAACCCCACACCAACCCTCCAACCCAGGAAGCATCATTCCTTTCCCTTAACCTCTCGCAAATTATGTTTTTGACGAATACACGCACTACGGGGCCTGACAGCTGAGTAGACAGCGCTCTCGTCTCGTAATCCTATCGTCTGTGTTCGGATCCTCCGGTGATAGCAGAAACGAAATTGGGCAGTTTGTTTCACCCTGTTGCCCATGTTACCTAGCAGTAAATAGGTACCTGGGATTTAAACAACTGTTACGGGTTGCTTCCTGTGTGTGTGTGTGTGTGGTGTGTGTGTGTGTGTGTGTGTGTGTGTGTGTGTGTGTGTGTGTGTATGTTTGTGTGTTTGAGTGTGTGTGTGTGTGTGTGTGTGTGTGTGTGTGTGTGTGTGTGTGTGTGTGTGTGTGTGTGTGTGTGCGTGCGTGAGCGTGCGTGTTTGTGTGTGTGTGTGTGTACTCACCTAGTTGTGCTAGCGGGGGTTGAGCTCTGGCTCTGTGGTCCCGCCTCTCAACCGTCAATCAACAGGTGTACAGGTTCTTGAGCCTATTGTGCTCTATCATCATCTACACTTGAAACTGTGTATGGAATCAGCCTTCTCCACATTACTACCTAATGCATTCCATTTGTCAAGCACTCTGACACTTAAAAAGTTTTTTCTAATATCTCTGTGGCTCATTTGGGCACTCCTGTTTCCACCTGTGTCCCCCTAGTGCGTGTGCCCCTAGTGTTAAATAGCCTCTCTTTATCAACCCTGTCGATTCCCTTGAGAATCTTGAATGTGTTGATCATGTCCCCCCCTAACTCTTCTGTCTTCCAACGAAGTTAGGTTCAATTCCCGTAGTCTCTCCTCGTAGCTCATACCTCTCAGCTCGGGTACTAGTCTGGTGGCAAACCTTTGAACTTTTTCCAGTTTAGTTTTATGCTTGACTAGATATGGACTCCATGCTGGAGCCGCATACTCCAAGATTGGTCTGACATATGTGGTATATAATGTTCTGAAGGATTCCTTACACAAGTTTCTAAAGGCCGTTCTTATTTAGCCAACCCTGGTATATGCTGCTGATGTTATCCTTTTGATATGAGCTTCAGGGGAGAGGTCTGGCGTGATATCAACCCCCAGGTCTTTCTCTCAACACAACACACACACACACACATTAGTTGATAAAGGACTGTTTTGTGTGTATACCTATGTATACTATTATCAGGAGCGACAGACAAGTGCAGCTATGTGTGTCTATGTGTACCTGCAATTGGACTGACATGTGTACGGTAATTATCTGTGTGTTAATTTTAAAAGGAACATATTAGTGAATGTTTTTTTATCTAAATTGATTGACCATATATACGTGTACGCGTGTTTTAGTGTTACTGTAATTTATAATGTTAGCGTGTGTACGTGTGAATGACATAGTGTCCCATCATTGTCACATTTTTTGTTACATGTTACTATTGGTCAGGAGCGACAGACAAGTGCAGCTATGTGTACCTGCAATTGGACTGACACGTGTACGGTAATTATCTGTGTCCGTTGTTGAGGGAACATATTAGTGAATGTTTATTTATGTAAATTGATTGTCATATGTACGTGTACCCGTGATTAGTGGTACTGGTGGGGAGTGGTATTAGTGGTATTAGTGGTGATTAGTGGGGAGCCGGTCGGCGGAGCGGACAGCACACTGGACTTGTGCTCCTGTGGTCCTGGGTTCAATCCCAGGCGCCGGCGAGAAACAATGGGCAGAGTTTCTTTCACCCTATGCCCCTGTTACCTAGCAGTAAAATAGGTACCTGGGTGTTAGCCAGCTGTCCACGGGCTGCTTCCTGGGGGTGGAGGCCTGGTCGAGGACCGGGCCGCGGGGACACTAAAAAGCCCCGAAATCATCTCAAGATAACCTCAAGATACTGTAATTTACATGGTTAACAGGTTTATGTTTGAATTACATAGTTTCCCATCATTGTCTCATTTTTTGTTACTATTTTTAGTTCACTCCCAACATCTCTGACTCCGAGGACCATTTGTGCTCATGTGTGTTTATTAAAGAAAAATAATCATATTTTGTTTACAAAATAACTTGTACTTATTTTACAAAGAAAGCTTTTCAAAGAACAGGGAATTTTCATGTATGCATTAATTTTTCTAACATACAAGTCAATGACACACTACCTCACATCAGTCAGGAACACTTTTGTTACTATCTCTCCACAAGCGTCTTTTACATAAATACCCTATCTTAACAATTCATAATTTAAATTCATAACTGGCAACCCACCGCACCCCCGACCCCCCCGACAGTCCAAGGCCACCAAGTGCTTAACCCCCACACCAACCCTCCAACCCAGGAAGCATCATTCCTTTCCCTTAAACCTCTCGCAAATTATGTTTTTGACGAATACACGCACTAGGGGCCTGACAGCTGAGTAGACAGCGCTCTCGTCTCGTAATCCTATCGTCTGTGTTTCGATCCTCCGGTGATAGCAGAAACGAAATTGGGCAGTTTGTTTCACCCTGTTGCCCATGTTACCTAGCAGTAAATAGGTACCTGGGATTTAAACAACTGTTACGGGTTGCTTCCTGTGTGTGTGTGTGTGTGTGGTGTGTGTGTGTGTGTGTGTGTGTGTGTGTGTGTGTGTGTGTGTGTGTGTGTGTGTGTATGTTTGTGTGTTTGAGTGTGTGTGTGTGTGTGTGTGTGTGTGTGTGTGTGTGTGTGTGTGTGTGTGTGTGTGTGTGTGTGTGTGTGTGTGTGTGTGCGTGCGTGAGCGTGCGTGTTTGTGTGTGTGTGTGTGTACTCACCTAGTTGTGCTAGCGGGGGGTTGAGCTCTGGCTCTGTGGTCCCGCCTCTCAACCGTCAATCAACAGGTGTACAGGTTCTTGAGCCTATTGTGCTCTATCATATCTACACTTGAAAACTGTGTATGGAATCAGCCTTCTCCACATTACTACCTAATGCATTTCCATTTGTCAAGCACTCTGACACTTAAAAAGTTTTTTCTAATATCTCTGTGGCTCATTTGGGCACTCCTGTTTCCACCTGTGTCCCCTAGTGCGTGTGCCCTAGTGTTAAATAGCCTCTCTTTATCAACCCTGTCGATTCCCTTGAGAATCTTGAATGTGTTGATCATGTCCCCCCTAACTCTTCTGTCTTCCAACGAAGTTAGGTTCAATTCCCGTAGTCTCTCCTCGTAGCTCATACCTCTCAGCTCGGGTACTAGTCTGGTGGCAAACCTTTGAACTTTTTACAGTTTAGTTTTATGCTTGACTAGATATGGACTCCATGCTGGAGCCGCATACTCCAAGATTGGTCTGACATATGTGGTATATAATGTTCTGAAGGATTCCTTACACAAGTTTCTAAAGGCCAGTTCTTATTTAGCCAACCTGGTATATGCTGCTGATGTTATCCTTTTGATATGAGCTTCAGGGGAGAGGTCTGGCGTGATATCAACCCCCAGGTCTTTCTCTCAACACACACACACACCACACACATTAGTTGATAAAGGACTGTTTTGTGTGTATACCTATGTATACTATTATCAGGAGCGACAGACAAGTGCAGCTATGTGTGTCTATGTGTACCTGCAATTGGACTGACATGTGTACGGTAATTATCTGTGTGTTAATTTTAAAAGGAACATATTAGTGAATGTTTTTTTATCTAAATTGATTGACATATATACGTGTACGCGTGTTTAGTGTTACTGTAATTTATAATGTTAGCGTGTGTACGTGTGAATGACATAGTGTCCCATCATTGTCACATTTTTTGTTACATGTTTACTATTGTCAGGAGCGACAGACAAGTGCAGCTATGTGTACCTGCAATTGGACTGACACGTGTACGGTAATTATCTGTGTCCGTTGTTGAGGGAACATATTAGTGAATGTTTATTTATGTAAATTGATTGTCATATGTACGTGTACCCGTGATTAGTGGTACTGGTGGGGAGTGGTATTAGTGGTATTAGTGGTGATTAGTGGGGAGCCGGTCGGCCGAGCGGACAGCACACTGGACTTGTGCTCCTGTGGTCCTGGGTTCAATCCCAGGCGCCGGCGAGAAACAATGGGCAGAGTTTCTTTCACCCTATGCCCCTGTTACCTAGCAGTAAAATAGGTACCTGGGTGTTAGCCAGCTGTCACGGGCTGCTTCCTGGGGGTGGAGGCCTGGTCGAGGACCGGGCCGCGGGGACACTAAAAAGCCCCGAAATCATCTCAAGATAACCTCAAGATACTGTAATTTACATGGTTAACAGGTTTATGTTTGAATTACATAGTTTCCCATCATTGTCTCATTTTTTGTTACTATTTTTAGTTCACTCCCAACATCTCTGACTCCCGAGGACCATTTGTGCTCATGTGTGTTTATTAAAGAAAAATAATCATATTTTGTTTACAAAATAACTTGTACTTATTTTACAAAGAAAGCTTTTCAAAGAACAGGGAATTTTCATGTATGCATTAATTTTTCTAACATACAAGTCAATGACACACTACCTCACATCAGTCAGGAACACTTTTGTTACTATCTCTCCACAGCGTCTTTTACATAAATACCCTATCTTAACAAATTCATAATTTAAATTCATAACTGGCAACCCACCGCACCCCCGACCCCCCCCACAGGTCCAAGGCCACCAAGTGCTTAACCCCACACCAACCCTCCAACCCAGGAAGCATCATTCCTTTCCCTTAACCTCTCGCAAATTATGTTTTTGACGAATACACGCACTACGGGGCCTGACAGCTGAGTAGACAGCGCTCTCGTCTCGTAATCCTATCGTCTGTGTTCGATCCTCCGGTGATAGCAGAAACGAAATTGGGCAGTTTGTTTCACCCTGTTGCCCCTGTTACCTAGCAGTAAATAGGTACCTGGGATTTAAACAACTGTTACGGGTTGCTTCCTGTGTGTGTGTGTGTGTGTGTGTGTGTGTGTGTGTGTGTGTGTGTGTGTGTGTGTGTGTGTGTGTGTGTGTGTGTATGTTTGTGTGTTTGAGTGTGTGTGTGTGTGTGTGTGTGTGTGTGTGTGTGTGTGTGTGTGTGTGTGTGTGTGTGTGTGTGTGTGTGTGTGTGTGTGTGTGTGTGTGTGCGTGCGTGAGCGTGCTTGTTTGTGTGTGTGTATGTGTACTCACCTAGTTGTGCTAGCGGGGGTTGAGCTCTGGCTCTGTGGTCCCGCCTCTCAACCGTCAATCAACAGGTGTACAGGTTCTTGAGCCTATTGTGCTCTATCATATCTACACTTGAAACTGTGTATGGAATCAGCCTTCTCCACATTACTACCTAATGCATTCCATTTGTCAAGCACTCTGACACTTAAAAAGTTTTTTCTAATATCTCTGTGGCTCATTTGGGCACTCCTGTTTCCACCTGTGTCCCCTAGTGCGTGTGCCCCTAGTGTTAAATAGCCTCTCTTTATCAACCCTGTCGATTCCCTTGAGAATCTTGAATGTGTTGATCATGTCCCCCCTAACTCTTCTGTCTTCCAACGAAGTTAGGTTCAATTCCCGTAGTCTCTCCTCGTAGCTCATACCTCTCAGCTCGGGTACTAGTCTGGTGGCAAACCTTTGAACTTTTTCCAGTTTAGTTTTATGCTTGACTAGATATGGACTCCATGCTGGAGCCGCATACTCCAAGATTGGTCTGACATATGTGGTATATAATGTTCTGAAGGATTCCTTACACAAGTTTCTAAAGGCCGTTCTTATTTAGCCAACCTGGTATATGCTGCTGATGTTATCCTTTTGATATGAGCTTCAGGGGAGAGGTCTGGCGTGATATCAACCCCCAGGTCTTTCTCTCAACACACACACACACACACACATTAGTTGATAAAGGACTGTTTTGTGTGTATACCTATGTATACTATTATCAGGAGCGACAGACAAGTGCAGCTATGTGTGTCTATGTGTACCTGCAATTGGACTGACATGTGTACGGTAATTATCTGTGTGTTAATTTTAAAAGGAACATATTAGTGAATGTTTTTTTATCTAAATTGATTGACATATATACGTGTACGCGTGTTTAGTGTTACTGTAATTTATAATGTTAGCGTGTGTACGTGTGAATGACATAGTGTCCCATCATTGTCACATTTTTTGTTACATGTTTACTATTGTCAGGAGCGACAGACAAGTGCAGCTATGTGTACCTGCAATTGGACTGACACGTGTACGGTAATTATCTGTGTCCGTTGTTGAGGGAACATATTAGTGAATGTTTATTTATGTAAATTGATTGTCATATGTACGTGTACCCGTGATTAGTGGTACTGGTGGGGAGTGGTATTAGTGGTATTAGTGGTGATTAGTGGGGAGCCGGTCGGCCGAGCGGACAGCACACTGGACTTGTGCTCCTGTGGTCCTGGGTTCAATCCCAGGCGCCGGCGAGAAACAATGGGCAGAGTTTCTTTCACCCTATGCCCCTGTTACCTAGCAGTAAAATAGGTACCTGGGTGTTAGCCAGCTGTCACGGGCTGCTTCCTGGGGGTGGAGGCCTGGTCGAGGACCGGGCCGCGGGGACACTAAAAAGCCCCGAAATCATCTCAAGATAACCTCAAGATACTGTAATTTACATGGTTAACAGGTTTATGTTTGAATTACATAGTTTCCCATCATTGTCTCATTTTTTGTTACTATTTTTAGTTCACTCCCAACATCTCTGACTCCCGAGGACCATTTGTGCTCATGTGTGTTTATTAAAGAAAAATAATCATATTTTGTTTACAAAATAACTTGTACTTATTTTACAAAGAAAGCTTTTCAAAGAACAGGGAATTTTCATGTATGCATTAATTTTTCTAACATACAAGTCAATGACACACTACCTCACATCAGTCAGGAACACTTTTGTTACTATCTCTCCACAGCGTCTTTTACATAAATACCCTATCTTAACAAATTCATAATTTAAATTCATAACTGGCAACCCACCGCACCCCCGACCCCCCCCACAGGTCCAAGGCCACCAAGTGCTTAACCCCACACCAACCCTCCAACCCAGGAAGCATCATTCCTTTCCCTTAACCTCTCGCAAATTATGTTTTTGACGAATACACGCACTACGGGGCCTGACAGCTGAGTAGACAGCGCTCTCGTCTCGTAATCCTATCGTCTGTGTTCGATCCTCCGGTGATAGCAGAAACGAAATTGGGCAGTTTGTTTCACCCTGTTGCCCCTGTTACCTAGCAGTAAATAGGTACCTGGGATTTAAACAACTGTTACGGGTTGCTTCCTGTGTGTGTGTGTGTGTGTGTGTGTGTGTGTGTGTGTGTGTGTGTGTGTGTGTGTGTGTGTGTGTGTGTGTGTGTGTGTGTGTGTGTATGTTTGTGTGTTTGAGTGTGTGTGTGTGTGTGTGTGTGTGTGTGTGTGTGTGTGTGTGTGTGTGTGTGTGTGTGTGTGTGTGTGTGTGTGTGCGTGCGTGAGCGTGCGTGTTTGTGTGTGTGTGTGTGTACTCACCTAGTTGTGCTAGCGGGGGTTGAGCTCTGGCTCTGTGGTCCCGCCTCTCAACCGTCAATCAACAGGTGTACAGGTTCTTGAGCCTATTGTGCTCTATCATATCTACACTTGAAACTGTGTATGGAATCAGCCTTCTCCACATTACTACCTAATGCATTCCATTTGTCAAGCACTCTGACACTTAAAAAGTTTTTTTCTAATATCTCTGTGGCTCATTTGGGCACTCCTGTTTCCACCTGTGTCCCCTAGTGCGTGTGCCCCTAGTGTTAAATAGCCTCTCTTTATCAACCCTGTCGATTCCCTTGAGAATCTTGAATGTGTTGATCATGTCCCCCCTAACTCTTCTGTCTTCCAACGAAGTTAGGTTCAATTCCCGTAGTCTCTCCTCGTAGCTCATACCTCTCAGCTCGGGTACTAGTCTGGTGGCAAACCTTTGAACTTTTTCCAGTTTAGTTTTATGCTTGACTAGATATGGACTCCATGCTGGAGCCGCATACTCCAAGATTGGTCTGACATATGTGGTATATAATGTTCTGAAGGATTCCTTACACAAGTTTCTAAAGGCCGTTCTTATTTAGCCAACCTGGTATATGCTGCTGATGTTATCCTTTTGATATGAGCTTCAGGGGAGAGGTCTGGCGTGATATCAACCCCCAGGTCTTTCTCTCAACACACACACACACACACACATTAGTTGATAAAGGACTGTTTTGTGTGTATACCTATGTATACTATTATCAGGAGCGACAGACAAGTGCAGCTATGTGTGTCTATGTGTACCTGCAATTGGACTGACATGTGTACGGTAATTATCTGTGTGTTAATTTTAAAAGGAACATATTAGTGAATGTTTTTTTATCTAAATTGATTGACATATATACGTGTACGCGTGTTTAGTGTTACTGTAATTTATAATGTTAGCGTGTGTACGTGTGAATGACATAGTGTCCCATCATTGTCACATTTTTTGTTACATGTTTACTATTGTCAGGAGCGACAGACAAGTGCAGCTATGTGTACCTGCAATTGGACTGACACGTGTACGGTAATTATCTGTGTCCGTTGTTGAGGGAACATATTAGTGAATGTTTATTTATGTAAATTGATTGTCATATGTACGTGTACCCGTGATTAGTGGTACTGGTGGGGAGTGGTATTAGTGGTGATTAGTGGGGAGCCGGTCGGCCGAGCGGACAGCACACTGGACTTGTGCTCCTGTGGTCCTGGGTTCAATCCCAGGCGCCGGCGAGAAACAATGGGCAGAGTTTCTTTCACCCTATGCCCCTGTTACCTAGCAGTAAAATAGGTACCTGGGTGTTAGCCAGCTGTCACGGGCTGCTTCCTGGGGGTGGAGGCCTGGTCGAGGACCGGGCCGCGGGGACACTAAAAAGCCCCGAAATCATCTCAAGATAACCTCAAGATACTGTAATTTACATGGTTAACAGGTTTATGTTTGAATTACATAGTTTCCCATCATTGTCTCATTTTTTGTTACTATTTTTAGTTCACTCCCAACATCTCTGACTCCCGAGGACCATTTGTGCTCATGTGTGTTTATTAAAGAAAAATAATCATATTTTGTTTACAAAATAACTTGTACTTATTTTACAAAGAAAGCTTTTCAAAGAACAGGGAATTTTCATGTATGCATTAATTTTTCTAACATACAAGTCAATGACACACTACCTCACATCAGTCAGGAACACTTTTGTTACTATCTCTCCACAGCGTCTTTTACATAAATACCCTATCTTAACAAATTCATAATTTAAATTCATAACTGGCAACCCACCGCACCCCCGACCCCCCCCACAGGTCCAAGGCCACCAAGTGTTTAACCCCACACCAACCCTCCAACCCAGGAAGCATCATTCCTTTCCCTTAACCTCTCGCAAATTATGTTTTTGACGAATACACGCACTACGGGGCCTGACAGCTGAGTAGACAGCGCTCTCGTCTCGTAATCCTATCGTCTGTGTTCGATCCTCCGGTGATAGCAGAAACGAAATTGGGCAGTTTGTTTCACCCTGTTGCCCCTGTTACCTAGCAGTAAATAGGTACCTGGGATTTAAACAACTGTTACGGGTTGCTTCCTGTGTGTGTGTGTGTGTGTGTGTGTGTGTGTGTGTGTGTGTGTGTGTGTGTGTGTGTGTGTGTGTGTGTGTGTGTGTGTGTGTGTGTGTGTATGTTTGTGTGTTTGAGTGTGTGTGTGTGTGTGTGTGTGTGTGTGTGTGTGTGTGTGTGTGTGTGTGTGTGTGTGTGTGTGTGTGTGTGTGTGTGTGTGTGTGTGTGTGTGTGTGTGCGTGCGTGAGCGTGCGTGTTTGTGTGTGTGTGTGTGTACTCACCTAGTTGTGCTAGCGGGGGTTGAGCTCTGGCTCTGTGGTCCCGCCTCTCAACCGTCAATCAACAGGTGTACAGGTTCTTGAGCCTATTGTGCTCTATCATATCTACACTTGAAACTGTGTATGGAATCAGCCTTCTCCACATTACTACCTAATGCATTCCATTTGTCAAGCACTCTGACACTTAAAAAGTTTTTTCTAATATCTCTGTGGCTCATTTGGGCACTCCTGTTTCCACCTGTGTCCCCTAGTGCGTGTGCCCCTAGTGTTAAATAGCCTCTCTTTATCAACCCTGTCGATTCCCTTGAGAATCTTGAATGTGTTGATCATGTCCCCCCTAACTCTTCTGTCTTCCAACGAAGTTAGGTTCAATTCCCGTAGTCTCTCCTCGTAGCTCATACCTCTCAGCTCGGGTACTAGTCTGGTGGCAAACCTTTGAACTTTTTACAGTTTAGTTTTATGCTTGACTAGATATGGACTCCATGCTGGAGCCGCATACTCCAAGATTGGTCTGACATATGTGGTATATAATGTTCTGAAGGATTCCTTACACAAGTTTCTAAAGGCCGTTCTTATTTAGCCAACCTGGTATATGCTGCTGATGTTATCCTTTTGATATGAGCTTCAGGGGAGAGGTCTGGCGTGATATCAACCCCCAGGTCTTTCTCTCAACACACACACACACACACACATTAGTTGATAAAGGACTGTTTTGTGTGTATACCTATGTATACTATTATCAGGAGCGACAGACAAGTGCAGCTATGTGTGTCTATGTGTACCTGCAATTGGACTGACATGTGTACGGTAATTATCTGTGTGTTAATTTTAAAAGGAACATATTAGTGAATGTTTTTTTATCTAAATTGATTGACATATATACGTGTACGCGTGTTTAGTGTTACTGTAATTTATAATGTTAGCGTGTGTACGTGTGAATGACATAGTGTCCCATCATTGTCACATTTTTTGTTACATGTTTACTATTGTCAGGAGCGACAGACAAGTGCAGCTATGTGTACCTGCAATTGGACTGACACGTGTACGGTAATTATCTGTGTCCGTTGTTGAGGGAACATATTAGTGAATGTTTATTTATGTAAATTGATTGTCATATGTACGTGTACCCGTGATTAGTGGTACTGTAATTTACATGGTTAACAGGTTTATGTTTGAATTACATAGTTTCCCATCATTGTCTCATTTTTTGTTACTATTTTTAGTTCACTCCCAACATCTCTGACTCCCGAGGACCATTTGTGCTCATGTGTGTTTATTAAAGAAAAATAATCATATTTTGTTTACAAAATAACTTGTACTTATTTTACAAAGAAAGCTTTTCAAAGAACAGGGAATTTTCATGTATGCATTAATTTTTCTAACATACAAGTCAATGACACACTACCTCACATCAGTCAGGAACACTTTTGTTACTATCTCTCCACAGCGTCTTTTACATAAATACCCTATCTTAACAAATTCATAATTTAAATTCATAACTGGCAACCCACCGCACCCCCGACCCCCCCCCACAGGTCCAAGGCCACCAAGTGCTTAACCCCACACCAACCCTCCAACCCAGGAAGCATCATTCCTTTCCCTTAACCTCTCGCAAATTATGTTTTTGACGAATACACGCACTACGGGGCCTGACAGCTGAGTAGACAGCGCTCTCGTCTCGTAATCCTATCGTCTGTGTTCGATCCTCCGGTGATAGCAGAAACGAAATTGGGCAGTTTGTTTCACCCTGTTGCCCCTGTTACCTAGCAGTAAATAGGTACCTGGGATTTAAACAACTGTTACGGGTTGCTTCCTGTGTGTGTGTGTGTGTGTGTGTGTGTGTGTGTGTGTGTGTGTGTGTGTCTGTGTGTGTGTGTGTGTGTTTGTGTGTTTGAGTGTGTGTGTGTGTGTGTGTGTGTGTGTGTGTGTGTGTGTGTGTGTGTGTGTGTGTGTGTGTGTGTGTGTGTGTGTGTGTGTGTGTGCGTGCGTGAGCGTGCGTGTTTGTGTGTGTGTGTGTGTGTGTACTCACCTAGTTGTGCTAGCGGGGGTTGAGCTCTGGCTCTGTGGTCCCGCCTCTCAACCGTCAATCAACAGGTGTACAGGTTCTTGAGCCTATTGTGCTCTATCATATCTACACTTGAAACTGTGTATGGAATCAGCCTTCTCCACATTACTACCTAATGCATTCCATTTGTCAAGCACTCTGACACTTAAAAAGTTTTTTCTAATATCTCTGTGGCTCATTTGGGCACTCCTGTTTCCACCTGTGTCCCCTAGTGCGTGTGCCCCTAGTGTTAAATAGCCTCTCTTTATCAACCCTGTCGATTCCCTTGAGAATCTTGAATGTGTTGATCATGTCCCCCCTAACTCTTCTGTCTTCCAACGAAGTTAGGTTCAATTCCCGTAGTCTCTCCTCGTAGCTCATACCTCTCAGCTCGGGTACTAGTCTGGTGGCAAACCTTTGAACTTTTTACAGTTTAGTTTTATGCTTGACTAGATATGGACTCCATGCTGGAGCCGCATACTCCAAGATTGGTCTGACATATGTGGTATATAATGTTCTGAAGGATTCCTTACACAAGTTTCTAAAGGCCGTTCTTATTTAGCCAACCTGGTATATGCTGCTGATGTTATCCTTTTGATATGAGCTTCAGGGGAGAGGTCTGGCGTGATATCAACCCCCAGGTCTTTCTCTCAACACACACACACACACACACATTAGTTGATAAAGGACTGTTTTGTGTGTATACCTATGTATACTATTATCAGGAGCGACAGACAAGTGCAGCTATGTGTGTCTATGTGTACCTGCAATTGGACTGACATGTGTACGGTAATTATCTGTGTGTTAATTTTAAAAGGAACATATTAGTGAATGTTTTTTTATCTAAATTGATTGACATATATACGTGTACGCGTGTTTAGTGTTACTGTAATTTATAATGTTAGCGTGTGTACGTGTGAATGACATAGTGTCCCATCATTGTCACATTTTTTGTTACATGTTTACTATTGTCAGGAGCGACAGACAAGTGCAGCTATGTGTACCTGCAATTGGACTGACACGTGTACGGTAATTATCTGTGTCCGTTGTTGAGGGAACATATTAGTGAATGTTTATTTATGTAAATTGATTGTCATATGTACGTGTACCCGTGATTAGTGGTACTGGTGGGGAGTGGTATTAGTGGTATTAGTGGTGATTAGTGGGGAGCCGGTCGGCCGAGCGGACAGCACACTGGACTTGTGCTCCTGTGGTCCTGGGTTCAATCCCAGGCGCCGGCGAGAAACAATGGGCAGAGTTTCTTTCACCCTATGCCCCTGTTACCTAGCAGTAAAATAGGTACCTGGGTGTTAGCCAGCTGTCACGGGCTGCTTCCTGGGGGTGGAGGCCTGGTCGAGGACCGGGCCGCGGGGACACTAAAAAGCCCCGAAATCATCTCAAGATAACCTCAAGATACTGTAATTTACATGGTTAACAGGTTTATGTTTGAATTACATAGTTTCCCATCATTGTCTCATTTTTTGTTACTATTTTTAGTTCACTCCCAACATCTCTGACTCCCGAGGACCATTTGTGCTCATGTGTGTTTATTAAAGAAAAATAATCATATTTTGTTTACAAAATAACTTGTACTTATTTTACAAAGAAAGCTTTTCAAAGAACAGGGAATTTTCATGTATGCATTAATTTTTCTAACATACAAGTCAATGACACACTACCTCACATCAGTCAGGAACACTTTTGTTACTATCTCTCCACAGCGTCTTTTACATAAATACCCTATCTTAACAAATTCATAATTTAAATTCATAACTGGCAACCCACCGCACCCCCGACCCCCCCCACAGGTCCAAGGCCACCAAGTGCTTAACCCCACACCAACCCTCCAACCCAGGAAGCATCATTCCTTTCCCTTAACCTCTCGCAAATTATGTTTTTGACGAATACACGCACTACGGGGCCTGACAGCTGAGTAGACAGCGCTCTCGTCTCGTAATCCTATCGTCTGTGTTCGATCCTCCGGTGATAGCAGAAACGAAATTGGGCAGTTTGTTTCACCCTGTTGCCCCTGTTACCTAGCAGTAAATAGGTACCTGGGATTTAAACAACTGTTACGGGTTGCTTCCTGTGTGCGTGTGTGTGTGTGTGTGTGTGTGTGTGTGTGTGTGTGTGTGTGTGTGTGTGTGTGTGTGTGTGTGTGTGTGTGTGTGTGTGTGTGTGTGTGCGTGCGTGAGCGTGCGTGTTTGTGTGTGTGTGTGTGTGTGTACTCACCTAGTTGTGCTAGCGGGGGTTGAGCTCTGGCTCTGTGGTCCCGCCTCTCAACCGTCAATCAACAGGTGTACAGGTTCTTGAGCCTATTGTGCTCTATCATATCTACACTTGAAACTGTGTATGGAATCAGCCTTCTCCACATTACTACCTAATGCATTCCATTTGTCAAGCACTCTGACACTTAAAAAGTTTTTTCTAATATCTCTGTGGCTCATTTGGGCACTCCTGTTTCCACCTGTGTCCCCTAGTGCGTGTGCCCCTAGTGTTAAATAGCCTCTCTTTATCAACCCTGTCGATTCCCTTGAGAATCTTGAATGTGTTGATCATGTCCCCCCTAACTCTTCTGTCTTCCAACGAAGTTAGGTTCAATTCCCGTAGTCTCTCCTCGTAGCTCATACCTCTCAGCTCGGGTACTAGTCTGGTGGCAAACCTTTGAACTTTTTCCAGTT
The DNA here is from genome assembly GCF_040958095.1 of Procambarus clarkii. Classification (NCBI taxonomy): domain Eukaryota; kingdom Metazoa; phylum Arthropoda; class Malacostraca; order Decapoda; family Cambaridae; genus Procambarus; species Procambarus clarkii. The sequence continues at coordinate 28,432 of NW_027189808.1, read as the reverse complement.
TAGTTTTATGCTTGACTAGATATGGACTCCATGCTGGAGCCGCATACTCCAAGATTGGTCTGACATATGTGGTATATAATGTTCTGAAGGATTCCTTACACAAGTTTCTAAAGGCCGTTCTTATTTAGCCAACCTGGTATATGCTGCTGATGTTATCCTTTTGATATGAGCTTCAGGGGAGAGGTCTGGCGTGATATCAACCCCCAGGTCTTTCTCTCAACACACACACACACACACACATTAGTTGATAAAGGACTGTTTTGTGTGTATACCTATGTATACTATTATCAGGAGCGACAGACAAGTGCAGCTATGTGTGTCTATGTGTACCTGCAATTGGACTGACATGTGTACGGTAATTATCTGTGTGTTAATTTTAAAAGGAACATATTAGTGAATGTTTTTTTATCTAAATTGATTGACATATATACGTGTACGCGTGTTTAGTGTTACTGTAATTTATAATGTTAGCGTGTGTACGTGTGAATGACATAGTGTCCCATCATTGTCACATTTTTTGTTACATGTTTACTATTGTCAGGAGCGACAGACAAGTGCAGCTATGTGTACCTGCAATTGGACTGACACGTGTACGGTAATTATCTGTGTCCGTTGTTGAGGGAACATATTAGTGAATGTTTATTTATGTAAATTGATTGTCATATGTACGTGTACCCGTGATTAGTGGTACTGGTGGGGAGTGGTATTAGTGGTATTAGTGGTGATTAGTGGGGAGCCGGTCGGCCGAGCGGACAGCACACTGGACTTGTGCTCCTGTGGTCCTGGGTTCAATCCCAGGCGCCGGCGAGAAACAATGGGCAGAGTTTCTTTCACCCTATGCCCCTGTTACCTAGCAGTAAAATAGGTACCTGGGTGTTAGCCAGCTGTCACGGGCTGCTTCCTGGGGGTGGAGGCCTGGTCGAGGACCGGGCCGCGGGGACACTAAAAAGCCCCGAAATCATCTCAAGATAACCTCAAGATACTGTAATTTACATGGTTAACAGGTTTATGTTTGAATTACATAGTTTCCCATCATTGTCTCATTTTTTGTTACTATTTTTAGTTCACTCCCAACATCTCTGACTCCCGAGGACCATTTGTGCTCATGTGTGTTTATTAAAGAAAAATAATCATATTTTGTTTACAAAATAACTTGTACTTATTTTACAAAGAAAGCTTTTCAAAGAACAGGGAATTTTCATGTATGCATTAATTTTTCTAACATACAAGTCAATGACACACTACCTCACATCAGTCAGGAACACTTTTGTTACTATCTCTCCACAGCGTCTTTTACATAAATACCCTATCTTAACAAATTCATAATTTAAATTCATAACTGGCAACCCACCGCACCCCCGACCCCCCCCACAGGTCCAAGGCCACCAAGTGCTTAACCCCACACCAACCCTCCAACCCAGGAAGCATCATTCCTTTCCCTTAACCTCTCGCAAATTATGTTTTTGACGAATACACGCACTACGGGGCCTGACAGCTGAGAAGACAGCGCTCTCGTCTCGTAATCCTATCGTCTGTGTTCGATCCTCCGGTGATAGCAGAAACGAAATTGGGCAGTTTGTTTCACCCTGTTGCCCCTGTTACCTAGCAGTAAATAGGTACCTGGGATTTAAACAACTGTTACGGGTTGCTTCCTGTGTGTGTGTGTGTGTGTGTGTGTGTGTGTGTGTGTGTGTGTGTGTGTGTGTGTGTGTGTGTGTGTGTGTGTGTGTATGTTTGTGTGTTTGAGTGTGTGTGTGTGTGTGTGTGTGTGTGTGTGTGTGTGTGTGTGTGTGTGTGTGTGTGTGTGTGTGTGTGTGTGTGTGTGTGTGTGTGTGTGTGCGTGCGTGAGCGTGCGTGTTTGTGTGTGTGTGTGTACTCACCTAGTTGTGCTAGCGGGGGTTGAGCTCTGGCTCTGTGGTCCCGCCTCTCAACCGTCAATCAACAGGTGTACAGGTTCTTGAGCCTATTGTGCTCTATCATATCTACACTTGAAACTGTGTATGGAATCAGCCTTCTCCACATTACTACCTAATGCATTCCATTTGTCAAGCACTCTGACACTTAAAAAGTTTTTTCTAATATCTCTGTGGCTCATTTGGGCACTCCTGTTTCCACCTGTGTCCCCTAGTGCGTGTGCCCCTAGTGTTAAATAGCCTCTCTTTATCAACCCTGTCGATTCCCTTGAGAATCTTGAATGTGTTGATCATGTCCCCCCTAACTCTTCTGTCTTCCAACGAAGTTAGGTTCAATTCCCGTAGTCTCTCCTCGTAGCTCATACCTCTCAGCTCGGGTACTAGTCTGGTGGCAAACCTTTGAACTTTTTACAGTTTAGTTTTATGCTTGACTAGATATGGACTCCATGCTGGAGCCGCATACTCCAAGATTGGTCTGACATATGTGGTATATAATGTTCTGAAGGATTCCTTACACAAGTTTCTAAAGGCCGTTCTTATTTAGCCAACCTGGTATATGCTGCTGATGTTATCCTTTTGATATGAGCTTCAGGGGAGAGGTCTGGCGTGATATCAACCCCCAGGTCTTTCTCTCAACACACACACACACACACACATTAGTTGATAAAGGACTGTTTTGTGTGTATACCTATGTATACTATTATCAGGAGCGACAGACAAGTGCAGCTATGTGTGTCTATGTGTACCTGCAATTGGACTGACATGTGTACGGTAATTATCTGTGTGTTAATTTTAAAAGGAACATATTAGTGAATGTTTTTTTATCTAAATTGATTGACATATATACGTGTACGCGTGTTTAGTGTTACTGTAATTTATAATGTTAGCGTGTGTACGTGTGAATGACATAGTGTCCCATCATTGTCACATTTTTTGTTACATGTTTACTATTGTCAGGAGCGACAGACAAGTGCAGCTATGTGTACCTGCAATTGGACTGACACGTGTACGGTAATTATCTGTGTCCGTTGTTGAGGGAACATATTAGTGAATGTTTATTTATGTAAATTGATTGTCATATGTACGTGTACCCGTGATTAGTGGTACTGTAATTTACATGGTTAACAGGTTTATGTTTGAATTACATAGTTTCCCATCATTGTCTCATTTTTTGTTACTATTTTTAGTTCACTCCCAACATCTCTGACTCCCGAGGACCATTTGTGCTCATGTGTGTTTATTAAAGAAAAATAATCATATTTTGTTTACAAAATAACTTGTACTTATTTTACAAAGAAAGCTTTTCAAAGAACAGGGAATTTTCATGTATGCATTAATTTTTCTAACATACAAGTCAATGACACACTACCTCACATCAGTCAGGAACACTTTTGTTACTATCTCTCCACAGCGTCTTTTACATAAATACCCTATCTTAACAAATTCATAATTTAAATTCATAACTGGCAACCCACCGCACCCCCGACCCCCCCCACAGGTCCAAGGCCACCAAGTGCTTAACCCCACACCAACCCTCCAACCCAGGAAGCATCATTCCTTTCCCTTAACCTCTCGCAAATTATGTTTTTGACGAATACACGCACTACGGGGCCTGACAGCTGAGTAGACAGCGCTCTCGTCTCGTAATCCTATCGTCTGTGTTCGATCCTCCGGTGATAGCAGAAACGAAATTGGGCAGTTTGTTTCACCCTGTTGCCCCTGTTACCTAGCAGTAAATAGGTACCTGGGATTTAAACAACTGTTACGGGTTGCTTCCTGTGTGTGTGTGTGTGTGTGTGTGTGTGTGTGTGTGTGTGTGTGTGTGTGTGTGTGTGTGTGTTTGTGTGTTTGAGTGTGTGTGTGTGTGTGTGTGTGTGTGTGTGTGTGTGTGTGTGTGTGTGTGTGTGTGTGTGTGTGTGTGTGTGTGTGTGTGTGTGCGTGCGTGAGCGTGCGTGTTTGTGTGTGTGTGTGTGTGTGTACTCACCTAGTTGTGCTAGCGGGGGTTGAGCTCTGGCTCTGTGGTCCCGCCTCTCAACCGTCAATCAACAGGTGTACAGGTTCTTGAGCCTATTGTGCTCTATCATATCTACACTTGAAACTGTGTATGGAATCAGCCTTCTCCACATTACTACCTAATGCATTCCATTTGTCAAGCACTCTGACACTTAAAAAGTTTTTTCTAATATCTCTGTGGCTCATTTGGGCACTCCTGTTTCCACCTGTGTCCCCTAGTGCGTGTGCCCCTAGTGTTAAATAGCCTCTCTTTATCAACCCTGTCGATTCCCTTGAGAATCTTGAATGTGTTGATCATGTCCCCCCTAACTCTTCTGTCTTCCAACGAAGTTAGGTTCAATTCCCGTAGTCTCTCCTCGTAGCTCATACCTCTCAGCTCGGGTACTAGTCTGGTGGCAAACCTTTGAACTTTTTCCAGTTTAGTTTTATGCTTGACTAGATATGGACTCCATGCTGGAGCCGCATACTCCAAGATTGGTCTGACATATGTGGTATATAATGTTCTGAAGGATTCCTTACACAAGTTTCTAAAGGCCGTTCTTATTTAGCCAACCTGGTATATGCTGCTGATGTTATCCTTTTGATATGAGCTTCAGGGGAGAGGTCTGGCGTGATATCAACCCCCAGGTCTTTCTCTCAACACACACACACACACACACATTAGTTGATAAAGGACTGTTTTGTGTGTATACCTATGTATACTATTATCAGGAGCGACAGACAAGTGCAGCTATGTGTGTCTATGTGTACCTGCAATTGGACTGACATGTGTACGGTAATTATCTGTGTGTTAATTTTAAAAGGAACATATTAGTGAATGTTTTTTTATCTAAATTGATTGACATATATACGTGTACGCGTGTTTAGTGTTACTGTAATTTATAATGTTAGCGTGTGTACGTGTGAATGACATAGTGTCCCATCATTGTCACATTTTTTGTTACATGTTTACTATTGTCAGGAGCGACAGACAAGTGCAGCTATGTGTACCTGCAATTGGACTGACACGTGTACGGTAATTATCTGTGTCCGTTGTTGAGGGAACATATTAGTGAATGTTTATTTATGTAAATTGATTGTCATATGTACGTGTACCCGTGATTAGTGGTACTGGTGGGGAGTGGTATTAGTGGTATTAGTGGTGATTAGTGGGGAGCCGGTCGGCCGAGCGGACAGCACACTGGACTTGTGCTCCTGTGGTCCTGGGTTCAATCCCAGGCGCCGGCGAGAAACAATGGGCAGAGTTTCTTTCACCCTATGCCCCTGTTACCTAGCAGTAAAATAGGTACCTGGGTGTTAGCCAGCTGTCACGGGCTGCTTCCTGGGGGTGGAGGCCTGGTCGAGGACCGGGCCGCGGGGACACTAAAAAGCCCCGAAATCATCTCAAGATAACCTCAAGATACTGTAATTTACATGGTTAACAGGTTTATGTTTGAATTACATAGTTTCCCATCATTGTCTCATTTTTTGTTACTATTTTTAGTTCACTCCCAACATCTCTGACTCCCGAGGACCATTTGTGCTCATGTGTGTTTATTAAAGAAAAATAATCATATTTTGTTTACAAAATAACTTGTACTTATTTTACAAAGAAAGCTTTTCAAAGAACAGGGAATTTTCATGTATGCATTAATTTTTCTAACATACAAGTCAATGACACACTACCTCACATCAGTCAGGAACACTTTTGTTACTATCTCTCCACAGCGTCTTTTACATAAATACCCTATCTTAACAAATTCATAATTTAAATTCATAACTGGCAACCCACCGCACCCCCGACCCCCCCCACAGGTCCAAGGCCACCAAGTGCTTAACCCCACACCAACCCTCCAACCCAGGAAGCATCATTCCTTTCCCTTAACCTCTCGCAAATTATGTTTTTGACGAATACACGCACTACGGGGCCTGACAGCTGAGTAGACAGCGCTCTCGTCTCGTAATCCTATCGTCTGTGTTCGATCCTCCGGTGATAGCAGAAACGAAATTGGGCAGTTTGTTTCACCCTGTTGCCCCTGTTACCTAGCAGTAAATAGGTACCTGGGATTTAAACAACTGTTACGGGTTGCTTCCTGTGTGTGTGTGTGTGTGTGTGTGTGTGTGTGTGTGTGTGTGTGTGTGTGTGTGTGTGTGTGTGTTTGTGTGTTTGAGTGTGTGTGTGTGTGTGTGTGTGTGTGTGTGTGTGTGTGTGTGTGTGTGTGTGTGTGTGTGTGTGTGTGTGTGTGTGTGTGTGTGTGTGCGTGCGTGAGCGTGCGTGTTTGTGTGTGTGTGTGTGTGTACTCACCTAGTTGTGCTAGCGGGGGTTGAGCTCTGGCTCTGTGGTCCCGCCTCTCAACCGTCAATCAACAGGTGTACAGGTTCTTGAGCCTATTGTGCTCTATCATATCTACACTTGAAACTGTGTATGGAATCAGCCTTCTCCACATTACTACCTAATGCATTCCATTTGTCAAGCACTCTGACACTTAAAAAGTTTTTTCTAATATCTCTGTGGCTCATTTGGGCACTCCTGTTTCCACCTGTGTCCCCTAGTGCGTGTGCCCCTAGTGTTAAATAGCCTCTCTTTATCAACCCTGTCGATTCCCTTGAGAATCTTGAATGTGTTGATCATGTCCCCCCTAACTCTTCTGTCTTCCAACGAAGTTAGGTTCAATTCCCGTAGTCTCTCCTCGTAGCTCATACCTCTCAGCTCGGGTACTAGTCTGGTGGCAAACCTTTGAACTTTTTCCAGTTTAGTTTTATGCTTGACTAGATATGGACTCCATGCTGGAGCCGCATACTCCAAGATTGGTCTGACATATGTGGTATATAATGTTCTGAAGGATTCCTTACACAAGTTTCTAAAGGCCGTTCTTATTTAGCCAACCTGGTATATGCTGCTGATGTTATCCTTTTGATATGAGCTTCAGGGGAGAGGTCTGGCGTGATATCAACCCCCAGGTCTTTCTCTCAACACACACACACACACACACATTAGTTGATAAAGGACTGTTTTGTGTGTATACCTATGTATACTATTATCAGGAGCGACAGACAAGTGCAGCTATGTGTGTCTATGTGTACCTGCAATTGGACTGACATGTGTACGGTAATTATCTGTGTGTTAATTTTAAAAGGAACATATTAGTGAATGTTTTTTTATCTAAATTGATTGACATATATACGTGTACGCGTGTTTAGTGTTACTGTAATTTATAATGTTAGCGTGTGTACGTGTGAATGACATAGTGTCCCATCATTGTCACATTTTTGTTACATGTTTACTATTGTCAGGAGCGACAGACAAGTGCAGCTATGTGTACCTGCAATTGGACTGACACGTGTACGGTAATTATCTGTGTCCGTTGTTGAGGGAACATATTAGTGAATGTTTATTTATGTAAATTGATTGTCATATGTACGTGTACCCGTGATTAGTGGTACTGTAATTTACATGGTTAACAGGTTTATGTTTGAATTACATAGTTTCCCATCATTGTCTCATTTTTTGTTACTATTTTTAGTTCACTCCCAACATCTCTGACTCCCGAGGACCATTTGTGCTCATGTGTGTTTATTAAAGAAAAATAATCATATTTTGTTTACAAAATAACTTGTACTTATTTTACAAAGAAAGCTTTTCAAAGAACAGGGAATTTTCATGTATGCATTAATTTTTCTAACATACAAGTCAATGACACACTACCTCACATCAGTCAGGAACACTTTTGTTACTATCTCTCCACAGCGTCTTTTACATAAATACCCTATCTTAACAAATTCATAATTTAAATTCATAACTGGCAACCCACCGCACCCCCGACCCCCCCCCACAGGTCCAAGGCCACCAAGTGCTTAACCCCACACCAACCCTCCAACCCAGGAAGCATCATTCCTTTCCCTTAACCTCTCGCAAATTATGTTTTTGACGAATACACGCACTACGGGGCCTGACAGCTGAGTAGACAGCGCTCTCGTCTCGTAATCCTATCGTCTGTGTTCGATCCTCCGGTGATAGCAGAAACGAAATTGGGCAGTTTGTTTCACCCTGTTGCCCCTGTTACCTAGCAGTAAATAGGTACCTGGAATTTAAACAACTGTTACGGGTTGCTTCCTGTGTGTGTGTGTGTGTGTGTGTGTGTGTGTGTGTGTGTGTGTGTGTGTGTTTGTGTGTTTGAGTGTGTGTGTGTGTGTGTGTGTGTGTGTGTGTGTGTGTGTGTGTGTGTGTGTGTGTGTGTGTGTGTGTGTGTGTGTGTGTGTGTGTGCGTGCGTGAGCGTGCGTGTTTGTGTGTGTGTGTGTGTGTGTACTCACCTAGTTGTGCTAGCGGGGGTTGAGCTCTGGCTCTGTGGTCCCGCCTCTCAACCGTCAATCAACAGGTGTACAGGTTCTTGAGCCTATTGTGCTCTATCATATCTACACTTGAAACTGTGTATGGAATCAGCCTTCTCCACATTACTACCTAATGCATTCCATTTGTCAAGCACTCTGACACTTAAAAAGTTTTTTCTAATATCTCTGTGGCTCATTTGGGCACTCCTGTTTCCACCTGTGTCCCCTAGTGCGTGTGCCCCTAGTGTTAAATAGCCTCTCTTTATCAACCCTGTCGATTCCCTTGAGAATCTTGAATGTGTTGATCATGTCCCCCCTAACTCTTCTGTCTTCCAACGAAGTTAGGTTCAATTCCCGTAGTCTCTCCTCGTAGCTCATACCTCTCAGCTCGGGTACTAGTCTGGTGGCAAACCTTTGAACTTTTTCCAGTTTAGTTTTATGCTTGACTAGATATGGACTCCATGCTGGAGCCGCATACTCCAAGATTGGTCTGACATATGTGGTATATAATGTTCTGAAAGATTCCTTACACAAGTTTCTAAAGGCCGTTCTTATTTAGCCAACCTGGTATATGCTGCTGATGTTATCCTTTTGATATGAGCTTCAGGGGGAGAGGTCTGGCGTTATATCAACCCCCAGGTCTTTCTCTCAACACACACACACACACACACATTAGTTGATAAAGGACTGTTTTGTGTGTATACCTATGTATACTATTATCAGGAGCGACAGACAAGTGCAGCTATGTGTGTCTATGTGTACTTGCAATTGGACTGACATGTGTACGGTAATTATCTGTGTGTTAATTTTAAAAGGAACATATTAGTGAATGTTTTTTTATCTAAATTGATTGACATATATACGTGTACGCGTGTTTAGTGTTACTGTAATTTATAATGTTAGCGTGTGTACGTGTGAATGACATAGTGTCCCATCATTGTCACATTTTTTGTTACATGTTTACTATTGTCAGGAGCGACAGACAAGTGCAGCTATGTGTACCTGCAATTGGACTGACACGTGTACGGAAATTATCTGTGTCCGTTGTTGAGGGAACATATTAGTGAATGTTTATTTATGTAAATTGATTGTCATATGTACGTGTACCCGTGATTAGTGGTACTGTAATTTACATGGTTAACAGGTTTATGTTTGAATTACATAGTTTCCCATCATTGTCTCATTTTTTGTTACTATTTTTAGTTCACTCCCAACATCTCTGACTCCCGAGGACCATTTGTGCTCATGTGTGTTTATTAAAGAAAAATAATCATATTTTGTTTACAAAATAACTTGTACTTATTTTACAAAGAAAGCTTTTCAAAGAACAGGGAATTTTCATGTATGCATTAATTTTTCTAACATACAAGTCAATGTCACACTACCTCACATCAGTCAGGAACACTTTTGTTACTATCTCTCCACAGCGTCTTTTACATAAATACCCTATCTTAACAAATTCATAATTTAAATTCGTAACTGGCAACCCCCCGCACCCCCGACCCCCCCCCCCCACAGGTCCAAGGCCACCAAGTGCTTAACCCCACACCAACCCTCCAACCCAGGAAGCATCATTCCTTTCCCTTAATCTCTCGCAAATTATGTTTTTGACGAATACACGCACTACGGGGCCTGACAGCTGAGTAGACAGCGCTCTCGTCTCGTAATCCTATCGTCTGTGTTCGATCCTCCGGTGATAGCAGAAACGAAATTGGGCAGTTTGTTTCACCCTGTTGCCCCTGTTACCTAGCAGTAAATAGGTACCTGGGATTTAAACAACTCTTACGGGTTGCTTCCTGTGTGTGTGTGTGTGTGTGTACTCACCTAATTGTACTCACCTAATTGTGCTTGCGGGGGTTGAGCTCTGGCTCTTTGGTCCCGCCTCTCAACCGTCAATCAACTGGTGTACAGATTCCTGAGCCTATTGTGCTCTATCATATCTACATTTGAAACTGTGTATGGAGTCAGCCTCCACCACATCACTTCCTAATGCATTCCATTTACTAACTACTCTGACACTGAAAAAGTTCTTTCTAACGTCTCTGTGGCTCATTTGGGTACTCAGCTTCCACCTGTGTCCCCTTGTTCGCGTCCCACCAGTGTTGAATAGTTCATCCTTGTTTACCCGGTCGATTCCCCTGAGGATTTTGTAGGTTGTGATCATGTCCCCCCTTACTCTTCTGTCTTCCAGTGTCGTGAGGTGCATTTCCCGCAGCCTTTCCTCATAACTCATGCCTCTTAGTTCTGGGACTAGTCTAGTAGCATACCTTTGGACTTTTTCCAGCTTCGTCTTGTGCTTGACAAGGTACGGGCTCCATGCTGGGGCCGCATACTCCAGGATTGGTCTTACATATGTGGTGTACAAGATTCTGAATGATTCCTTACACAGGTTCCTGAACGCCGTTCTGATGTTAGCCAGCCTCGCATATGCCGCAGACGTTATTCTCTTTATGTGGGCTTCAGGAGACAGGTTTGGTGTGATATCAACTCCTAGATCTTTCTCTCTGTCTGTTTCATTAAGTACTTCATCTCCTATTCTGTATCCTGTGCCTGGCCTCCTGTTTCCACTGCCTAGTTTCATTACTTTGCATTTACTCGGGTTGAACTTCAACAGCCATTTGTTGGACCATTCACTCAGTCTATCCAGGTCATCTTGTAGCCTCCTACTATCATCCTCTGTTTCAATCCTCCTCATAATTTTTGCATCGTCGGCCAACATTGAGAGGAACGAATCTATACCCTCTGGGAGATCATTTACATATACCAGAAACAGTATAGGTCCAAGGATTGACCCCTGCGGGACTCCACTCGTGACGTCTCGCCAATCTGAGGCCTCACCCCTCACACAGACTCGTTGTCTCCTGTTGCTTAGGTATTCCTCTATCCACCGGAGTACCTTCCCTCTCACTCCAGCCTGCATCTCCAACTTTCGCACTAGCCTCTTGTGTGGTACTGTATCAAAGGCTTTCTGACAATCCAAAAATATGCAGTCTGCCCACCCTTCTCTTTCTTGCCTTATTTTTGTTGCCTGGTCGTAGAATTCAAGTAACCCTGTGAGGCAGGACCTGCCATCCCTGAACCCATGTTGATGCTGTGTTACAAAGTTCCTTCGCTCCAGATGCTCCACTAGTTTTTTTCGCACAATCTTCTCCATCAGCTTGCATGGTATGCAGGTTAGGGACACTGGCCTGTAGTTCAGTGCCTCCTGTCTATCCCCTTTCTTGTATATCGGGACTACGTTAGCTGCTTTCCAAATATCTGGCAGTTCCCCTGTTGCCAGTGATTTGTTATACACTATGGAGAGTGGTAGGCTCAGTTCTCTTGCTCCTTCCTTTAGAACCCAAGGGGAGATTCCATCTGGGCCTATAGCCTTCGTCACGTCCAACTCTAGTAAACACTTCCTTACTTCCCCACTGGTAATCTCAAACTCTTCCAGTGGTTCCTGGTTAGCTATTCCCTCACTTAGCTCTGGAATTTCTCCTTGTTCTAAGGTGAAGACCTCCTGGAATTTCTTATTCAATTCCTCACACACTTCCTTGTCATTTGTAGTGAATCCTTCCGCCCCTATCCTTAATCTCATAACCTGTTCCTTTACTGTTGTTTTTCTCCTAATGTGGCTATGCAACAATTTAGGCTGAGTCTTTGCCTTGCTTGCGATGTCATTTTCGTATTGTCTTTCTGCCTCTCTTCTCATCCTGACATATTCATTCCTGGCATTCTGGTATCTTTCTCTGCTCTCCAGTGTCCTGTTATTCCTATAGTTTCTCCATGCCCTTTTACTTTGCTGCTTAGCTAGCCTACATCTTTGATTAAACCATGGGTTTCTCATCTTCATTTCTCTGTTTTCCTTTTGGACTGGGACAAACTTGTTTGCTGCGTCCTTGCACTTCTGCGTGATGTAATCCATCATATCTTGGGCCGTCTTTCCCCTGAGCTCTGTTTCCCATGCTATATCTGTTAGGAATTTTCTTATCCCCTCATAGTTTCCCTTTCGGTATGCTAACCTTTTGGTTTCGGTATCCCTCCTCGAGTTCAATAACCCTTCTTCAATCAAGTACTCAAACACCAGTACACTGTGGTCGCTCATTCCTACTGGGTCCTCAAAACCGATTTCTCTTATGTCGGAGTCGTTCAGAGTGAAGACTAGGTCGAGTCTCGCTGGTTCGTCATTGCCTCTCATCCTTGTGGGTTCTCCGACATGCTGCGTTAAAAAGTTGCTTGTCACCACCTCCAATAGTTTGGCTCTCCACGTATCCTCGCCTCCATGCGGTTCCTTGTTCTCCCAGTCAATCTTTCCGTGATTGAAGTCGCCCATGATGAGCAGGTGGGATCTATTTCTACAGGCAGCAGAGGCTGCCCTCTCAATTATAGTGTTAACTGCCTTGTTGTTGTTTTCATACTCTTGACTGGGTCTCCTGTCATTTGGTGGAGGGTTGTATATTACTGCTACTACTATTCTTGGTCCTCCCATTGTTATGGTGCCTGCTATGTAGTCTCTGAACTCCTCACAGCCCGGGATGGCCATCTCCTTAAAACTCAATTCCCTTCTCATGAGTAGGGCCACTCCGCCTCCTCCTCTACCTTCCCTCTCTTTCCTTATTACTGTATACTCCTGGGGAAACACGGCATTCGTTATGATTCCAGAGAGTTTTGTTTCAGTGAGTCCGATTACATCTGGGTTAACTTCTTGTGCTCTTTCCCTTAGTTCACTTGTCTTGCTTGTGATCCCATCTATGTTCGAGTACATCACCCTGAAACTGACTCTCTTCTGCTTCTTTTCTGGGGGGGACCTTTGGGATCTGGGGTGAGTGGGAACTGGGGGGACCTGGCACGGGGGGATTGGTGGAGGAGGGAGGGCTTGGGGTGGTGGGGGAGAGGGGGAGGGTACAGGGGGTGGATAAGAGGGGGAGGGTACATGGGGTGGATAAGAGGGGGAGGGTACAGGGGGTGGATAAGAGGGGGAGGGTACAGGGGGTGGGTAAGAGAGGGAGGGTTGGGGAAGCATGGGGGGAGGAGAGGCTGTGGGGGATAGGGGAGATGGGGGGGCTTGGGGGGAGAGAAAAGGGTGGAGGGCTTGGGGGGCGTGGGGGAAAAGGGAGGGCTGAGGTGGGTGAGGAAGAGGGGAGGGTTTAGGGGAGTGGGGGAGAGGGGAAGACTTAGGTGGGGTGGGGGAGAGTGGGGGGCTTAGGGGGGAGGGGGAGAAGGGAGGGCATGGGGGTGGGAGAGACGGGAAGGCATGTGGGAGAAGGGAGGGCATGGGGGATGGGGGGGAAGGGAGGTCCTGGGGAGAGGGGTGAGGGGAAGAAGGGGGGTGAGTGGGGGGAGGGGGGTGGGTGAGGGGAGGGTGCCCTAGGTGGGTACTTAGTGGGGGGCTGACAGGGGATGGGGCAGGTTGGGTGTGTGTGTGTGTGTGTGTGTGTGTGTGTGTGTGTATGTTTGTGTGTTTGAGTGTGTGTGTGTGTGTGTGTGTGTGTGTGTGTGTGTGTGTGTGTGTGTGTGTGTGTGTGTGTGTGTGTGTGTGTGTGTGTGTGTGTGTGTGTGTGTGTGTGTGTGTGTGTGTGTGTGCGTGCGTGAGCGTGCGTGTTTGTGTGTGTGTGTGTGTACTCACCTAGTTGTGCTAGCGGGGGTTGAGCTCTGGCTCTGTGGTCCCGCCTCTCAACCGTCAATCAACAGGTGTACAGGTTCTTGAGCCTATTGTGCTCTATCATATCTACACTTGAAACTGTGTATGGAATCAGCCTTCTCCACATTACTACCTAATGCATTCCATTTGTCAAGCACTCTGACACTTAAAAAGTTTTTTCTAATATCTCTGTGGCTCATTTGGGCACTCCTGTTTCCACCTGTGTCCCCTAGTGCGTGTGCCCCTAGTGTTAAATAGCCTCTCTTTATCAACCCTGTCGATTCCCTTGAGAATCTTGAATGTGTTGATCATGTCCCCCCTAACTCTTCTGTCTTCCAACGAAGTTAGGTTCAATTCCCGTAGTCTCTCCTCGTAGCTCATACCTCTCAGCTCGGGTACTAGTCTGGTGGCAAACCTTTGAACTTTTTCCAGTTTAGTTTTATGCTTGACTAGATATGGACTCCATGCTGGAGCCGCATACTCCAAGATTGGTCTGACATATGTGGTATATAATGTTCTGAAAGATTCCTTATACAAGTTTCTAAAGGCCGTTCTTATTTAGCCAACCTGGTATATGCTGCTGATGTTATCCTTTTGATATGAGCTTCAGGGGAGAGGTCTGGCGTGATATCAACCCCCAGGTCTTTCTCTCAACACACACACACACACACTCATTAGTTGATAAAGGACTGTTTTGTGTGTATACCTATGTATACTATTATCAGGAGCGACAGACAAGTGCAGCTATGTGTGTCTATGTGTACTTGCAATTGGACTGACATGTGTACGGTAATTATCTGTGTGTTAATTTTAAAAGGAACATATTAGTGAATGTTTTTTTATCTAAATTGATTGACATATATACGTGTACGCGTGTTTAGTGTTACTGTAATTTATAATGTTAGCGTGTGTACGTGTGAATGACATAGTGTCCCATCATTGTCACATTTTTTGTTACATGTTTACTATTGTCAGGAGCGACAGACAAGTGCAGCTATGTGTACCTGCAATTGGACTGACACGTGTACGGTAATTATCTGTGTCCGTTGTTGAGGGAACATATTAGTGAATGTTTATTTATGTAAATTGATTGTCATATGTACGTGTACCCGTGATTAGTGGTACTGTAATTTACATGGTTAACAGGTTTATGTTTGAATTACATAGTTTCCCATCATTGTCTCATTTTTTGTTACTATTTTTAGTTCACTCCCAACATCTCTGACTCCCGAGGACCATTTGTGCTCATGTGTGTTTATTAAAGAAAAATAATCATATTTTGTTTACAAAATAACTTGTACTTATTTTACAAAGAAAGCTTTTCAAAGAACAGGGAATTTTCATGTATGCATTAATTTTTCTAACATACAAGTCAATGACGCACTACCTCACATCAGTCAGGAACACTTTTGTTACTATCTCTCCACAGCGTCTTTTACATAAATACCCTATCTTAACAAATTCATAATTTAAATTCATAACTGGCAACCCACCGCACCCCCGACCCCCCCCCCCCACAGGTCCAAGGCCACCAAGTGCTTAACCCCACACCAACCCTCCAACCCAGGAAGCATCATTCCTTTCCCTTAACCTCTCGCAAATTATGTTTTTGACGAATACACGCACTACGGGGCCTGACAGCTGAGTAGACAGCGCTCTCGTCTCGTAATCCTATCGTCTGTGTTCGATCCTCCGCTGATAGCAGAAACGAAATTGGGCAGTTTGTTTCACCCTGTTGCCCCTGTTACCTAGCAGTAAATAGGTACCTGGGATTTAAACAACTGTTACGGGTTGCTTCCTGTGTGTGTGTGTGTGTGTGTGTGTGTGTGTGTGTGTGTGTGTGTGTGTGTGTGTGTGTGTGTGTGTGTGTGTGTGTGTATGTTTGTGTGTTTGAGTGTGTGTGTGTGTGTGTGTGTGTGTGTGTGTGTGTGTATGTTTGTGTGTTTGAGTGTGTGTGTGTGTGTGTGTGTGTGTGTGTGTGTGTGTGTGTGTGTGTGTGTGTGTGTGTGTGTGTGTGTGTATGTTTGTGTGTTTGAGTGTGTGTGTATGTGTGTGTGTGTGTGTGTGTGTGTGTGTGTGTGTGTGTGTGTGTGTGTGTGTGTGTGTGTGTGTGTGTGTGTGTGTGTGTGTGTGTGTGTGTGTGTGTGTGTGTGTGTGTGCGTGCGTGCGTGAGCGTGCGTGTTTGTGTGTGTGTGTGTGTGTACTCACCTAGTTGTGCTAGCGGGGGTTGAGCTCTGGCTCTGTGGTCCCGCCTCTCAACCGTCAATCAACAGGTGTACAGGTTCTTGAGCCTATTGTGCTCTATCATATCTACACTTGAAACTGTGCATGGAATCAGCCTTCTCCACATTACTACCTAATGCATTCCATTTGTCAAGCACTCTGACACTTAAAAAGTTTTTTCTAATATCTCTGTGGCTCATTTGGGCACTCCTGTTTCCACCTGTGTCCCCTAGTGCGTGTGCCCCTAGTGTTAAATAGCCTCTCTTTATCAACCCTGTCGATTCCCTTGAGAATCTTGAATGTGTTGATCATGTCCCCCCTAACTCTTCTGTCTTCCAACGAAGTTAGGTTCAATTCCCGTAGTCTCCTCGTAGCTCATACCTCTCAGCTCGAGTACTAGTCTGGTGGCAAACCTTTGAACTTTTTCCAGTTTAGTTTTATGCTTGACTAGATATGGACTCCATGCTGGAGCCGCATACTCCAAGATTGGTCTGACATATGTGGTATATAATGTTCTGAAAGATTCCTTATACAAGTTTCTAAAGGCCGTTCTTATTTAGCCAACCTGGTATATGCTGCTGATGTTATCCTTTTGATATGAGCTTCAGGGGAGAGGTCTGGCGTGATATCAACCCCCAGGTCTTTCTCTCAACACACACACACACACACTCATTAGTTGATAAAGGACTGTTTTGTGTGTATACCTATGTATACTATTATCAGGAGCGACAGACAAGTGCAGCTATGTGTGTCTATGTGTACTTGCAATTGGACTGACATGTGTACGGTAATTATCTGTGTGTTAATTTTAAAAGGAACATATTAGTGAATGTTTTTTTATCTAAATTGATTGACATATATACGTGTACGCGTGTTTAGTGTTACTGTAATTTATAATGTTAGCGTGTGTACGTGTGAATGACATAGTGTCCCATCATTGTCACATTTTTTGTTACATGTTTACTATTGTCAGGAGCGACAGACAAGTGCAGCTATGTGTACCTGCAATTGGACTGACACGTGTACGGTAATTATCTGTGTCCGTTGTTGAGGGAACATATTAGTGAATGTTTATTTATGTAAATTGATTGTCATATGTACGTGTACCCGTGATTAGTGGTACTGTAATTTACATGGTTAACAGGTTTATGTTTGAATTACATAGTTTCCCATCATTGTCTCATTTTTTGTTACTATTTTTAGTTCACTCCCAACATCTCTGACTCCCGAGGACCATTTGTGCTCATGTGTGTTTATTAAAGAAAAATAATCATATTTTGTTTACAAAATAACTTGTACTTATTTTACAAAGAAAGCTTTTCAAAGAACAGGGAATTTTCATGTATGCATTAATTTTTCTAACATACAAGTCAATGACGCACTACCTCACATCAGTCAGGAACACTTTTGTTACTATCTCTCCACAGCGTCTTTTACATAAATACCCTATCTTAACAAATTCATAATTTAAATTCATAACTGGCAACCCACCGCACCCCCGACCCCCCCCCCCCACAGGTCCAAGGCCACCAAGTGCTTAACCCCACACCAACCCTCCAACCCAGGAAGCATCATTCCTTTCCCTTAACCTCTCGCAAATTATGTTTTTGACGAATACACGCACTACGGGGCCTGACAGCTGAGTAGACAGCGCTCTCGTCTCGTAATCCTATCGTCTGTGTTCGATCCTCCGCTGATAGCAGAAACGAAATTGGGCAGTTTGTTTCACCCTGTTGCCCCTGTTACCTAGCAGTAAATAGGTACCTGGGATTTAAACAACTGTTACGGGTTGCTTCCTGTGTGTGTGTGTGTGTGTGTGTGTGTGTGTGTGTGTGTGTGTGTGTGTGTGTGTGTATGTTTGTGTGTTTGAGTGTGTGTGTGTGTGTGTGTGTGTGTGTGTGTGTGTGTGTGTGTGTATGTTTGTGTGTTTGAGTGTGTGTGTGTGTGTGTGTGTGTGTGTGTGTGTGTGTGTGTGTGTGTGTGTGTGTGTGTGTGTGTGTGTGTGTATGTTTGTGTGTTTGAGTGTGTGTGTATGTGTGTGTGTGTGTGTGTGTGTGTGTGTGTGTGTGTGTGTGTGTGTGTGTGTGTGTGTGTGTGTGTGTGTGTGTGTGTGTGTGTGTGCGTGCGTGCGTGAGCGTGCGTGTTTGTGTGTGTGTGTGTGTGTACTCACCTAGTTGTGCTAGCGGGGGTTGAGCTCTGGCTCTGTGGTCCCGCCTCTCAACCGTCAATCAACAGGTGTACAGGTTCTTGAGCCTATTGTGCTCTATCATATCTACACTTGAAACTGTGCATGGAATCAGCCTTCTCCACATTACTACCTAATGCATTCCATTTGTCAAGCACTCTGACACTTAAAAAGTTTTTTCTAATATCTCTGTGGCTCATTTGGGCACTCCTGTTTCCACCTGTGTCCCCTAGTGCGTGTGCCCCTAGTGTTAAATAGCCTCTCTTTATCAACCCTGTCGATTCCCTTGAGAATCTTGAATGTGTTGATCATGTCCCCCCTAACTCTTCTGTCTTCCAACGAAGTTAGGTTCAATTCCCGTAGTCTCCTCGTAGCTCATACCTCTCAGCTCGAGTACTAGTCTGGTGGCAAACCTTTGAACTTTTTCCAGTTTAGTTTTATGCTTGACTAGATATGGACTCCATGCTGGAGCCGCATACTCCAAGATTGGTCTGACATATGTGGTATATAATGTTCTGAAAGATTCGTTACACAAGTTTCTAAAGGCCGTTCTTATTTAGCCAACCTGGTATATGCTGCTGATGTTATCCTTTTGATATGAGCTTCAGGGGAGAGGTCTGGCGTGATATCAACCCCCAGGTCTTTCTCTCAACACACACACACACACACACATTAGTTGATAAAGGACTGTTTTGTGTGTATACCTATGTATACTATTATCAGGAGCGACAGACAAGTGCAGCTATGTGTGTCTATGTGTACCTGCAATTGGACTGACATGTGTACGGTAATTATCTGTGTGTTAATTTTAAAAGGAACATATTAGTGAATGTTTTTTTATCTAAATTGATTGACATATATACGTGTACGCGTGTTTAGTGTTACTGTAATTTATAATGTTAGCGTGTGTACGTGTGAATGACATAGTGTCCCATCATTGTCACATTTTTTGTTACATGTTTACTATTGTCAGGAGCGACAGACAAGTGCAGCTATGTGTACCTGCAATTGGACTGACACGTGTACGGAAATTATCTGTGTCCGTTGTTGAGGGAACATATTAGTGAATGTTTATTTATGTAAATTGATTGTCATATGTACGTGTACCCGTGATTAGTGGTACTGTAATTTACATGGTTAACAGGTTTATGTTTGAATTACATAGTTTCCCATCATTGTCTCATTTTTTTTACTATTTTTAGTTCACTCCCAACATCTCTGACTCCCGAGGACCATTTGTGCTCATGTGTGTTTATTAAAGAAAAATAACCATATTTTGTTTACAAAATAACTTGTACTTATTTTACAAAGAAAGCTTTTCAAAGAACAGGGAATTTTCATGTATGCATTAATTTTTCTAACATACAAGTCAATGACACACTACCTCACATCAGTCAGGAACACTTTTGTTACTATCTCTCCACAGCGTCTTTTACATAAATACCCTATCTTAACAAATTCATAATTTAAATTCGTAACTGGCAACCCCCCGCACCCCCGACCCCCCACACAGTTCCAAGGCCACCAAGTGCTTAACCCCACACCAACCCTCCAACCCAGGAAGCATCATTCCTTTCCCTTAATCTCTCGCAAATTATGTTTTTGACGAATACACGCACTACGGGGCCTGACAGCTGAGTAGACAGCGCTCTCGCTCGTAATCCTATCGTCTGTGTTCGATCCTCCGGTGATAGCAGAAACGAAATTGGGCAGTTTGTTTCACCCTGTTGCCCCTGTTACCTAGCAGTAAATAGGTACCTGGGATTTAAACAACTGTTACGGGTTGCTTCCTGTGTGTGTGTGTGTGTGTGTGTGTGTGTGTGTGTGTGTGTGTGTGTGTGTGTGTGTGTTTGTGTATGTTTATGTGTTTGAGTGTGTGTGTGTGTGTGTGTGTGTGTGTGTGTGTGTGTGTGTGTGTGTGTGTGTGTGTGTGTGTGTGTGTGTGTGTGTGTGTGTGTGTGTGTGTGCGTGCGTGAGCGTGCGTGTTTGTGTGTGTGTGTGTGTACTCACCTAGTTGTGCTAGCGGGGGTTGAGCTCTGGCTCTGTGGTCCCGCCTCTCAACCGTCAATCAACAGGTGTACAGGTTCTTGAGCCTATTGTGCTCTATCATATCTACACTTGAAACTGTGTATGGAATCAGCCTTCTCCACATTACTACCTAATGCATTCCATTTGTCAAGCACTCTGACACTTAAAAAGTTTTTTCTAATATCTCTGTGGCTCATTTGGGCACTCCTGTTTCCACCTGTGTCCCCTAGTGCGTGTGCCCCTAGTGTTAAATAGCCTCTCTTTATCAACCCTGTCGATTCCCTTGAGAATCTTGAATGTGTTGATCATGTCCCCCCTAACTCTTCTGTCTTCCAACGAAGTTAGGTTCAATTCCCGTAGTCTCTCCTCGTAGCTCATACCTCTCAGCTCGAGTACTAGTCTGGTGGCAAACCTTTGAACTTTTTAGAGTTTAGTTTTATGCTTGACTAGATATGGACTCCATGCTGGAGCCGCATACTCCAAGATTGGTCTGACATATGTGGTATATAATGTTCTGAAAGATTCCTTACACAAGTTTCTAAAGGCCGTTCTTATTTAGCCAACCTGGTATATGCTGCTGATGTTATCCTTTTGATATGAGCTTCAGGGGAGAGGTCTGGCGTGATATCAACCCCCAGGTCTTTCTCTCAACACACACACACACACACATTAGTTGATAAAGGACTGTTTTGTGTGTATACCTATGTATACTATTATCAGGAGCGACAGACAAGTGCAGCTATGTGTGTCTATGTGTACCTGCAATTGGACTGACATGTGTACGGTAATTATCTGTGTGTTAATTTTAAAAGGAACATATTAGTGAATGTTTTTTTATCTAAATTGATTGACATATATACGTGTACGCGTGTTTAGTGTTACTGTAATTTTTAATGTTAGCGTGTGTACGTGTGAATGACATAGTGTCCCATCATTGTCACATTTTTTGTTACATGTTTACTATTGTCAGGAGCGACAGACAAGTGCAGCTATGTGTACCTGCAATTGGACTGACACGTGTACGGAAATTATCTGTGTCCGTTGTTGAGGGAACATATTAGTGAATGTTTATTTATGTAAATTGATTGTCATATGTACGTGTACCCGTGATTAGTGGTACTGTAATTTACATGGTTAACAGGTTTATGTTTGAATTACATAGTTTCCCATCATTGTCTCATTTTTTGTTACTATTTTTAGTTCACTCCCAACATCTCTGACTCCCGAGGACCATTTGTGCTCATGTGTGTTTATTAAAGAAAAATAATCATATTTTGTTTACAAAATAACTTGTACTTATTTTACAAAGAAAGCTTTTCAAAGAACAGGGAATTTTCATGTATGCATTAATTTTTCTAACATACAAGTCAATGACACACTACCTCACATCAGTCAGGAACACTTTTGTTACTATCTCTCCACAGCGTCTTTTACATAAATACCCTATCTTAACAAATTCATAATTTAAATTCATAACTGGCAACCCACCGCACCCCCGACCCCCCCCCCACAGGTCCAAGGCCACCAAGTGCTTAACCCCACACCAACCCTCCAACCCAGGAAGCATCATTCCTTTCCCTTAACCTCTCGCAAATTATGTTTTTGACGAATACACGCACTACGGGGCCTGACAGCTGAGTAGACAGCGCTCTCGTCTCGTAATCCTATCGTCTGTGTTCGATCCTCCGCTGATAGCAGAAACGAAATTGGGCAGTTTGTTTCACCCTGTTGCCCCTGTTACCTAGCAGTAAATAGGTACCTGGGATTTAAACAACTGTTACGGGTTGCTTCCTGTGTGTGTGTGTGTGTGTGTGTGTGTGTGTGTGTGTGTGTGTGTGTGTGTGTGTGTGTATGTTTGTGTGTTTGAGTGTGTGTGTGTGTGTGTGTGTGTGTGTGTGTGTGTGTGTGTATGTTTGTGTGTTTGAGTGTGTGTGTGTGTGTGTGTGTGTGTGTGTGTGTGTGTGTGTGTGTGTATGTTTGTGTGTTTGAGTGTGTGTGTATGTGTGTGTGTGTGTGTGTGTGTGTGTGTGTGTGTGTGTGTGTGTGTGTGTGTGTGTGTGTGTGTGTGTGTGTGTGTGTGTGTGTGTGTGTGTGTGTGTGTGCGTGCGTGAGCGTGCGTGTTTGTGTGTGTGTGTGTGTGTACTCACCTAGTTGTGCTAGCGGGGGTTGAGCTCTGGCTCTGTGGTCCCGCCTCTCAACCGTCAATCAACAGGTGTACAGGTTCTTGAGCCTATTGTGCTCTATCATATCTACACTTGAAACTGTGCATGGAATCAGCCTTCTCCACATTACTACCTAATGCATTCCATTTGTCAAGCACTCTGACACTTAAAAAGTTTTTTCTAATATCTCTGTGGCTCATTTGGGCACTCCTGTTTCCACCTGTGTCCCCTAGTGCGTGTGCCCCTAGTGTTAAATAGCCTCTCTTTATCAACCCTGTCGATTCCCTTGAGAATCTTGAATGTGTTGATCATGTCCCCCCTAACCTCTTCTGTCTTCCAACGAAGTTAGGTTCAATTCCCGTAGTCTCTCCTCGTAGCTCATACCTCTCAGCTCGAGTACTAGTCTGGTGGCAAACCTTTGAACTTTTTCCAGTTTAGTTTTATGCTTGACTAGATATGGACTCCATGCTGGAGCCGCATACTCCAAGATTGGTCATGACATATGTGGTATATAATGTTCTGAAAGATTCCTTACACAAGTTTCTAAAGGCCGTTCTTATTTAGCCAACCTGGTATATGCTGCTGATGTTATCCTTTTGATATGAGCTTCAGGGGAGAGGTCTGGCGTGATATCAACCCCCAGGTCTTTCTCTCAACACACACACACACACACACATTAGTTGATAAAGGACTGTTTTGTGTGTATACCTATGTATACTATTATCAGGAGCGACAGACAAGTGCAGCTATGTGTGTCTATGTGTACCTGCAATTGGACTGACATGTGTACGGTAATTATCTGTGTGTTAATTTTAAAAGGAACATATTAGTGAATGTTTTTTTATCTAAATTGATTGACATATATACGTGTACGCGTGTTTAGTGTTACTGTAATTTATAATGTTAGCGTGTGTACGTGTGAATGACATAGTGTCCCATCATTGTCACATTTTTTGTTACATGTTTACTATTGTCAGGAGCGACAGACAAGTGCAGCTATGTGTACCTGCAATTGGACTGACACGTGTACGGTAAATTATCTGTGTCCGTTGTTGAGGGAACATATTAGTGAATGTTTATTTATGTAAATTGATTGTCATATGTACGTGTACCCGTGATTAGTGGTACTGTAATTTACATGGTTAACAGGTTTATGTTTGAATTACATAGTTTCCCATCATTGTCTCATTTTTTGTTACTATTTTTAGTTCACTCCCAACATCTCTGACTCCCGAGGACCATTTGTGCTCATGTGTGTTTATTAAAGAAAAATAATCATATTTTGTTTACAAAATAACTTGTACTTATTTTACAAAGAAAGCTTTTCAAAGAACAGGGAATTTTCATGTATGCATTAATTTTTCTAACATACAAGTCAATGACACACTACCTCACATCAGTCAGGAACACTTTTGTTACTATCTCTCCACAGCGTCTTTTACATAAATACCCTATCTTAACAAATTCATAATTTAAATTCGTAACTGGCAACCCCCCGCACCCCCGACCCCCCCACACAGTTCCAAGGCCACCAAGTGCTTATCCCCACACCAACCCTCCAACCCAGGAAGCATCATTCCTTTCCCTTAATCTCTCGCAAATTATGTTTTTGACGAATACACGCACTACGGGGCCTGACAGCTGAGTAGACAGCGCTCTCGCTCGTAATCCTATCGTCTGTGTTCGATCCTCCGGTGATAGCAGAAACGAAATTGGGCAGTTTGTTTCACCCTGTTGCCCCTGTTACCTAGCAGTAAATAGGTACCTGGGATTTAAACAACTGTTACGGGTTGCTTCCTGTGTGTGTGTGTGTGTGTGTGTGTGTGTGTGTGTGTGTGTGTGTGTGTGTGTGTGTATGTTTGTGTGTTTGAGTGAGTGTGTGTGTGTGTGTGTGTGTGTGTGTGTGTGTGTGTGTGTGTGTGTGTGTGTGTGTGTGTGTGTGTGTGTGTGTGTGTGTGTGTGTGTGTGTGTGTGTGTGCGTGCGTGAGCGTGCGTGTTTGTGTGTGTGTGTGTGTACTCACCTAGTTGTGCTAGCGGGGGTTGAGCTCTGGCTCTGTGGTCCCGCCTCTCAACCGTCAATCCACAGGTGTACAGGTTCTTGAGCCTATTGTGCTCTATCATATCTACACTTGAAACTGTGTATGGAATCAGCCTTCTCCACATTACTACCTAATGCATTCCATTTGTCAAGCACTCTGACACTTAAAAAGTTTTTTCTAATATCTCTGTGGCTCATTTGGGCACTCCTGTTTCCACCTGTGTCCCCTAGTGCGTGTGCCCCTAGTGTTAAATAGCCTCTCTTTATCAACCCTGTCGATTCCCTTGAGAATCTTGAATGTGTTGATCATGTCCCCCCTAACTCTTCTGTCTTCCAACGAAGTTAGGTTCAATTCCCGTAGTCTCTCCTCGTTGCTCATACCTCTCAGCTCGAGTACTAGTCTGGTGGCAAACCTTTGAACTTTTTCCAGTTTAGTTTTATGCTTGACTAGATATGGACTCCATGCTGGAGCCGCATACTCCAAGATTGGTCTGACATATGTGGTATATAATGTTCTGAAAGATTCCTTACACAAGTTTCTAAAGGCCGTTCTTATTTAGCCAACCTGGTATATGCTGCTGATGTTATCCTTTTGATATGAGCTTCAGGGGAGAGGTCTGGCGTGATATCAACCCCCAGGTCTTTCTCTCAACACACACACACACACACACATTAGTTGATAAAGGACTGTTTTGTGTGTATACCTATGTATACTATTATCAGGAGCGACAGACAAGTGCAGCTATGTGTGTCTATGTGTACCTGCAATTGGACTGACATGTGTACGGTAATTATCTGTGTGTTAATTTTAAAAGGAACATATTAGTGAATGTTTTTTTATCTAAATTGATTGACATATATACGTGTACGCGTGTTTAGTGTTACTGTAATTTATAATGTTAGCGTGTGTACGTGTGAATGACATAGTGTCCCATCATTGTCACATTTTTTGTTACATGTTTACTATTGTCAGGAGCGACAGACAAGTGCAGCTATGTGTACCTGCAATTGGACTGACACGTGTACGGAAATTATCTGTGTCCGTTGTTGAGGGAACATATTAGTGAATGTTTATTTATGTAAATTGATTGTCATATGTACGTGTACCCGTGATTAGTGGTACTGTAATTTACATGGTTAACAGGTTTATGTTTGAATTACATAGTTTCCCATCATTGTCTCATTTTTTGTTACTATTTTTAGTTCACTCCCAACATCTCTGACTCCCGAGGACCATTTGTGCTCATGTGTGTTTATTAAAGAAAAATAATCATATTTTGTTTACAAAATAACTTGTACTTATTTTACAAAGAAAGCTTTTCAAAGAACAGGGAATTTTCATGTATGCATTAATTTTTCTAACATACAAGTCAATGACACACTACCTCACATCAGTCAGGAACACTTTTGTTACTATCTCTCCACAGCGTCTTTTACATAAATACCCTATCTTAACAAATTCATAATTTAAATTCATAACTGGCAACCCACCGCACCCCCGACCCCCCCCCCCCACAGGTCCAAGGCCACCAAGTGCTTAACCCCACACCAACCCTCCAACCCAGGAAGCATCATTCCTTTCCCTTAACCTCTCGCAAATTATGTTTTTGACGAATACACGCACTACGGGGCCTGACAGCTGAGTAGACAGCGCTCTCGTCTCGTAATCCTATCGTCTGTGTTCGATCCTCCGCTGATAGCAGAAACGAAATTGGGCAGTTTGTTTCACCCTGTTGCCCCTGTTACCTAGTAGTAAATAGGTACCTGGGATTTAAACAACTGTTACGGGTTGCTTCCTGTGTGTGTGTGTGTGTGTGTGTGTGTGTGTGTGTGTGTGTGTGTGTGTGTGTGTGTGTGTGTGTGTGTTTGTGTATGTTTATGTGTTTGAGTGTGTGTGTGTGTGTGTGTGTGTGTGTGTGTGTGTGTGTGTGTGTGTGTGTGTGTGTGTGTGTGTGTGTGTGTGTGTGTGTGTGCGTGCGTGAGCGTGCGTGTTTGTGTGTGTGTGTGTGTACTCACCTAGTTGTGCTAGCGGGGGTTGAGCTCTGGCTCTGTGGTCCCGCCTCTCAACCGTCAATCAACAGGTGTACAGGTTCTTGAGCCTATTGTGCTCTATCATATCTACACTTGAAACTGTGTATGGAATCAGCCTTCTCCACATTACTACCTAATGCATTCCATTTGTCAAGCACTCTGACACTTAAAAAGTTTTTTCTAATATCTCTGTGGCTCATTTGGGCACTCCTGTTTCCACCTGTGTCCCCTAGTGCGTGTGCCCCTAGTGTTAAATAGCCTCTCTTTATCAACCCTGTCGATTCCCTTGAGAATCTTGAATGTGTTGATCATGTCCCCCCTAACTCTTCTGTCTTCCAACGAAGTTAGGTTCAATTCCCGTAGTCTCTCCTCGTAGCTCATACCTCTCAGCTCGAGTACTAGTCTGGTGGCAAACCTTTGAACTTTTTCCAGTTTAGTTTTATGCTTGACTAGATATGGACTCCATGCTGGAGCCGCATACTCCAAGATTGGTCTGACATATGTGGTATATAATGTTCTGAAAGATTCCTTACACAAGTTTCTAAAGGCCGTTCTTATTTAGCCAACCTGGTATATGCTGCTGATGTTATCCTTTTGATATGAGCTTCAGGGGAGAGGTCTGGCGTGATATCAACCCCCAGGTCTTTCTCTCAACACACACACACACACACACATTAGTTGATAAAGGACTGTTTTGTGTGTATACCTATGTATACTATTATCAGGAGCGACAGACAAGTGCAGCTATGTGTGTCTATGTGTACCTGCAATTGGACTGACATGTGTACGGTAATTATCTGTGTGTTAATTTAAAAGGAACATATTAGTGAATGTTTTTTTATCTAAATTGATTGACATATATACGTGTACGCGTGTTTAGTGTTACTGTAATTTATAATGTTAGCGTGTGTACGTGTGAATGACATAGTGTCCCATCATTGTCACATTTTTTGTTACATGTTTACTATTGTCAGGAGCGACAGACAAGTGCAGCTATGTGTACCTGCAATTGGACTGACACGTGTACGGAAATTATCTGTGTCCGTTGTTGAGGGAACATATTAGTGAATGTTTATTTATGTAAATTGATTGTCATATGTACGTGTACCCGTGATTAGTGGTACTGTAATTTACATGGTTAACAGGTTTATGTTTGAATTACATAGTTTCCCATCATTGTCTCATTTTTTGTTACTATTTTTAGTTCACTCCCAACATCTCTGACTCCCGAGGACCATTTGTGCTCATGTGTGTTTATTAAAGAAAAATAATCATATTTTGTTTACAAAATAACTTGTACTTATTTTACAAAGAAAGCTTTTCAAAGAACAGGGAATTTTCATGTATGCATTAATTTTTCTAACATACAAGTCAATGACACACTACCTCACATCAGTCAGGAACACTTTTGTTACTATCTCTCCACAGCGTCTTTTACATAAATACCCTATCTTAACAAATTCATAATTTAAATTCATAACTGGCAACCCACCGCACCCCCGACCCCCCCCCACAGGTCCAAGGCCACCAAGTGCTTAACCCCACACCAACCCTCCAACCCAGGAAGCATCATTCCTTTCCCTTAACCTCTCGCAAATTATGTTTTTTGACGAATACACGCACTACGGGGCCTGACAGCTGAGTAGACAGCGCTCTCGTCTCGTAATCCTATCGTCTGTGTTCGATCCTACGGTGATAGCAGAAACGAAATTGGGCAGTTTGTTTCACCCTGTTGCCCCTGTTACCTAGCAGTAAATAGGTACCTGGGATTTAAACAACTGTTACGGGTTGCTTCCTGTGTGTGTGTGTGTGTGTGTGTGTGTGTGTGTGTGTGTGTGTGTGTGTGTGTGTGTGTGTGTGTGTGTGTATGTTTGTGTGTTTGAGTGTGTGTGTGTGTGTGTGTGTGG